>NC_091441.1:97245710-97535380 GCF_964237555.1 Oryctolagus cuniculus
AGCCCAGAGGCCTTGGGTAAACAGCTCCCGAGGGAAGGCTGCACGCCCCCTCCTGACTCACAGGGCCAATGCCACCACCAGGACAGGCCATGCACCTGTTTACGGGACAAGGTGTTCCCATCCTGTTTGTCCCTCCTGTCATCTTTCACACACGGTGGCTACCGGCTGACGCACCCCCTGCGGTCGGCGTGGGCCTCAGCCCTCTGCCGCGGCGGCTCTCCTCACTCAGAGAGGGTTTTCAGGTCTACGCTATTTAACCCATCATTCTTTTCCCTCATGACTTCCACGGCCTCTTCCCCCACTGAGATTATAAAAATAGTCTTCTCGGTTTTTTGGGGGGCTTCATGGCGTTTTCTGAATGTCTTTACGTCTTTAATCTATTTGAAGCTCGGATTACAGTGACTGCTCCCACCAGTCCAGCTTCCACGCGCGGAGCCTGGCAGCGGGCAGGGCACATGTGAAAACACCAAGACAGGGACAGCACGGGCTCTGAGCAGCACAAGTGAGAGGGCGGGCCGCGGGCGCACTCTCAAGTTCAACTCCAGTCCTTACAACCACTTAAACTCAATTCCTCGGCAGCTGGGAAGGACTGAAAATCAGGAAGAGCCTGGCTTGTTTCTCCATGCGCAGCCTTGAAAACCAAGCCTTCCTGCAAATCCTCACCACAGTCCATTCGTGTGGCCTGAGGTTCCAAGGCTGCCCCCGGCGCCCGCTCCGCCCCAGGCCGGAGCTCCGAGGTCTCCCGGGAGCTGAGCTATGCACACGAGGCTCTGCTCCCACAGCTCTCTCGTGGGAAAGGACCCTTGTCTCACAGCCCGCGTGGAAGGATTTTCACCTTCCACAGCACATTTCCTTGGGCAGCTGGGTCAGCACAGAAAAAAAGTATGGAGAAGAGGGCAGTCTCAGTGCTGGCCCTGCTGATGACAGGGCTGGGACTTCCGGCAGACAGACAGCTAGACAGCCGCTCGTGAGAATGAGAAAGACGGCGAGAGGCGAGGGCCTGTGCTCAGCAAAGAGCAGGCGTGCGCTCCGCGGATTCCCAGAAGCGCACTCTGCTCTTTGGAGCACAGGAAGTACACACTGCTGCCACATTCCAGGCTGACCTTCACCTTGGGAGGAAGACTGAGCCAGAGAGGAACACAGACACGCCTCAGCCCGACCCAGAAGCAGCTCCTGGCTCCTGGGCTACTGTGGCCATCTGGGGAGTGAACCAGAGAATGGAAGATCGCTCGCTCGCTCTTTCTCTCTCCCTCCATCCTTCCCTCCCTCTCCTCTCTCTGTGTAACTCTTTCAAATAAATAAATAAATCTTTAAAAAAAAAAAAAAAAAAAACAACGCCTCAGTCCTCCTTAGGATTCTCCATCTCCCTGCAGGCTCCTGAGCACAGGTGCACAGCGTCAGGCCTCTCTGGGCCAGGAAGTGACAGGGAAGCCACAAAGACTCTCAGAGTCACCTGTGGGCCCACCCGCTCTGTGCCTTGTGTACCACAAATGTCTAGATCACAGTGTCTTTAAAAGAGGATGTTCTTTATATTTTAATAAGGATTTTCGGGGGCCAACGCTATAGTGTACTAGGTTAATCCTCCGCCTGTGGCACGGGCATCCCATATGGGCGCTAGTTCCAGGCCTGGCTGCTCCTCTTCTGTTCCAGCTCTCTGCTATGGCCTAGGAAAGCAGCAGAAGATGGCCCAAGTCCTTGGGCCCCTGCACCCACATGGGAGACCCAGAAGAAGCTCCTGGCTTCGGATCAGCTCAGCTCTAGCTGCTGTGGCAATCTGAAGATTGAACCACAGAATGTAAGACCTTTTTCTCTGTCTCTCCCTCTCACTGTCTGTAAACCTACATCTCAAATAAATAAATAAAATATTTAAAAATAAAAATATTGGCCAGCGCCACGGATCACTAGGCTAATCCTCTGCCTTGCGGCGCCGGCACACCGGGTTCTAGTCCCAGTCGGGGCGCCGGATCCTGTCCCGGTTGCCCCTCTTCCAGGCCAGCTCTCTACTGTGGCCAGGGAGTGCAGCGGAGGATGGCCCAAGTCCTTGGGCTCTGCACCCCATGGGAGACCAGGATAAGTAACTGGCTCCTGCCATCGGATCAGCGCAGTGCGCCGGCTGCAGCGCACCGGCCACGGTGACCATTGGAGGGTGAACCAATGGCAAAAGGAAGACCTTTCTCTCTGTCTCTCTCTCTCACTGTCCACTCTGACTGTCAAAAAATAATAATAAAAAAATAAAAATAAAAATAAAAAAATTTTAGGAGCCAGTGCTGTGGTATAGTGGGCTAAGCCTCCTCCGCCTATGGTGCTGGCATCCCATATTGGTTGGAGTCCTGGCTGCTCCACTTCCAATCCAGCTCTCTGCTATGGCCTGGGAAAGCAGTAGAAGGTGGCCCAAGTCCTTGGGCCCCTGCACCCACATAGAAGAAACTCCTGGCTCCTGGCTTTGGATCAGCGCAGCTGTGGCTATTGTAGCCATTTGGGGTGTGAACCAGAGGATGGAAGACCTGTTTCTGTCTCTCTGTAACTCTGCCTTTCAAATAAATAAATAAATCTTAAAACAAACAAATAAATTTTCAATTAAAAAAACACTAATATCAGGAATGTTTAACAACCTGGGCATGGCAGGTGATGGTCTGGTGGTCTGGTACGCCACTCCTGGTCCCATCACCAGACCACCACCTTCCATGCCCACGTATGCAGCCTTGAACTTCACAGACACACCAAGGACTAGTTAGGGTAAGCTCTATGACTTACATTTTAACTGAGCCTGGCTGTGCCCCAGGAGCCAATGTACCCCAAAAACACATGCCTGCACTGTCAAAATCCCAGGCTGGTCCCTCACTTTTCTGCTTGGCGCAGGTTCAGGTAGTGTGCTTGTCAGTGGAGAGTTAATCAGACTCAATTGTATGTCAGTGAACCATCACCCAAGTATGGTTTGGACATACAGGCTAGGGTTGGGTGATCCCTAACTTTTATTTGATGTCAGTGATGAGATGTTCTTACAGGGGTCAAGTATATTATGTGTGATTCAACTTGAAGCAGAAATTCCCCACTGAGGAACACAAACCTAAATGTTACCAGAGCTCGAAGGCTGTACGCTGAAATCTGTTATCATTCACAGCCTCAGTACTTGGCACTCAAATTATGGAAGGGCCGGTACTGTGCCACAGCTGATTACGCCACTGCCTGTGACACCAGCATCCCACTAGAGTGTCAATTCAAGTGTCGGCTGCGCCACGTCTGATCCAGTTCCCCACTAATGCACCTGGGAAAGCAGAGGAAGATGGCCCAAGTGCTTGGGACCCCTGCACCCATGTGGGAGACCCAGATACAGTTCCCTGTCCTGGCTTCAGTCTGGCCCAGCCCTGGCCGCTGCAGCCACTTGGGGAGTAAAGCAGCAGATGGAAGATCTCTCTCTCTCTCCTTCTAACTCTCGTGTAAGTAAAAAAAAAAAAAAAATTTAAAGATTTTATTTATTTATTTATTTGAACATCAGAAATAGAGAGAGAGAAGGACAGTTCCATCACAGCCTCTGATTTCAAACTTTGAAAAGCATCCTTGTCTCAGCCAACCAGCTCTGAAGGAAGAAAGCAACACAAATACCATGCGTTCAGAGAACCGAGTGCGTCCTCTCACGGCTGGCAGTGGTGCGCCCTGGCACCAGATCCATCACTCCTCCAAGCCCTGGACCCTCACTGCATAGTCCCCTGGAGGCCTCACAAGTGAGGAGCCGGGGAACAGTCGATTATAGGATGATGGGTTCTAAGCAGCTGGGAAGTAGCAGGGCTGGGAGAGAAAGGTCTGCAAGCCCACTGTTAGATGTCCTGCCCCAAAGCGGTGCGTTAGGATTCTCCATGCATTCACTCATTGACTAGGAAAGCCTCTGCTCTAGGACCAGGTCCAGGAGGGTCGGGAGGCAGCTATCTGGAAAGTCAGCACGGCACAAGACCCCATGCCACAGTGTGCCCTCTCGCCGACCAGACCCCCAGGCTCCCCAGCGCAGTCATACAGGAAGAGATGTTGGGGTTTCTTCCTTGGTCATTAACATCTACACTGCAAAAGAACAAAGATGGACCCCGACCTCACACCATACATTGGCTTCAGAAAGCTCATGGAAATGTGTATTATGAAAAACCACACAGATTCCAAAAATTTTTACATCAAAATAAATGTATCTTTTTTTGTATTTAATTTTGAGAGGCAGAGAGACAGAGTTCCTATCTGCTGATTCACTCCCCAAATGCCTACAACAGCCAGAGTTGGACCACACGAAAGGCAAGAGTTGGACCACACGAAAGGCAAGAGTTGGGATCATAATCCAAGAGTCCCACGTGGGTAGCAGGGACCCAACAATTTGAGCCATCCCCTGTTGCCTTCCATGGTCTGCACAGGCAGAGGCTGGAATCAGAAGATCTGGCACATGAACCCAGGTGTTCCAAAATGAGATGCAGGCATCTTAACCAGAGTCTTACCCATTAGGCCAAATGCCTACTCCAAACTTAGCTTTTCGTTCAATTTTCCACAAACTTCAGAGTACTCATATATTAACTCAAAATGGGCAAAAGACCTAATTCTAAGAGATAAAACTAAGCTCTGGGAAGAAAATACAGTCGTAAATTTTTTGTAACAACAAAAACACAATTGACAAAAAAAAAAAAAAAGATAAACTGAACTTCATGCAAATTTAAACTTTCTGTCTTCCAAAGGATACTATCAAGAAAGCAGAAAAAAAAAAAGGCAAAAATACAATCCAGACTGGGAGGAATTTTTTGCATCTCACATTTCTGATAAGGGTCTGGTATCCAGAATAAATAAATAATTCTCACAACTCAACAAGAATAGACAGGCGAACCAATTTTTACAAGGACAAAGGGTATATGAACGCATTTCTCCAAAGAAACATGAGTGACCAAGAAGCACAGGAAAAGCCTCAGCTTCACTAGTCATTAGGGAAATGTCAATCAAAACCACAGGGAGATAGCACTTCACACCCACGAGGACAGCTATGATTAAAACAAAAATGGACAAGAACAAGCGTTAGCAAGAATGGGGGGAGTCAGAACTGCTCCTCGTGGGGACGTAAAACCGGGCAGCGACACGACAAACCACCTAGCAGCTGCTCACAAAGTCCACATGCTGACTCGAGGACAGCCCTCCACCCGGGGGTATCTACCCCACAGAAATGACAACCTGCATTCCCGCGGAAACCCACACAGCGGCTCCTCCTTGTCCATGGTTTTACTCCCACCGGTCCAGCTAACCACAGTCAACCACAGTTCACAAATGTTAGATGGAAACTTCAGAAATACACAATTCCTAAGTCTTAAATTGCATGCCATTCTGAGAAGCTTGGTAAGACCTCTGGCAGTCCACTGTGTCTCCCCCGGCCCAGCGCACCCAGGGCTCAGTGGCCCATCCATCACTAAGCAGCCATCTCAGTCCCCAGTTGACTACCACAGTGCTTGTATTCAAGTTAGGCTTGTTTTACCAAATAACGGCCCCAAGGTACAAGAGTGATGATGCTGGCAATTTGGAGACACCAAAGAAAAGCTGCAAAACGCTTCCTTTAAGTGAAAATGTAGAAGTTTTTTACTTACTAAGGAAAGGAAAAAAAAAAATCATAGGCCGAGGTTGCTAAAAATCTACGATAGGAATGAATCTTCGGGGCCGGCGCTGTGGCGTAGCGGGTAAAGCCCTGGCCTGAAGCGCCAGCATCCCATATGGGCGCCGGTTCAAGACCTGGCTGCTCCACTTCCAATCCAGCTCTCTGCTGTGGCCTGGGAAAGCAGTAGAAAGAAGATGGCCCAAGCCTTTGGGCCCCTGCACCCACGTGGGAGACCTGGAAGAAGCTCCTGGCTCCTGGCTTCAGATCAGCACAGCTCCGGCCGTTGCAGCCATTTGGGGAATGAACCAGCAGACAGAAGACCTCTCGCTCTGCCTCTGCCTCTCTGTAGCTCTGCCTTTCAAATAAATTAATTAATAAAAAAAAAAAAAAGAAATTCATGCTATCTTTGGTGTTGCACCTCATACTGCAACAGCTATAGCCACAGGGTGTGGCAAGTGTTTACTTAAGATGGAAAAGGCATTAAATGTGTACATTGAGTGTATAGGGGAAACCAGTGTACACAGGGCTCGGGACAACCCACAGTTTCAGGTATCCTCTGAGTGTCTGGGGACACAACCTCACAGAAGAGGGGGCTCATAGAACAAACACTCACAGCAGCATTATTCATAATGGCCACAACAGGAAGGCACCCAGAAGTCCGTCAGCTGCCAAACAGATAAACACGATGTAGTACAGCACTCCCTCTGATCCCCAGGGAATATCCTGCGACTCCACAGGTGCCTAATGACGCACAGGACTGACCTACTACATATTCCACGGTTTTCCCTATATACACATACCTATGATAAAGCTTAATGTAGCAGTTAGGCACAGGGAGAGGATGAAACGAATAATAAACTGGAACAATTCTAACACTATACTGTAATGAAAGTTACATGCGGGGTGGGCCTTGAGGCACACTGGGACACTGGCATCCCATAGTGGGGTGCTCTGAAGCCGGTATCAGTAAAATAAGGGGTACTGAGACACAAGCACTGTGACAATCAATGAGATGGCTGTGGGGGCCGGGAAGCGACAGCTGTATGCATGGACGTCCTCGCTACCTGGATGACTCATACTCCGGGCAGGACACCACAGATCTCACGGTCCCAGGAGAACACCCAATTGGAACCTTGCCGCTGTTTTAGACTGAATAACTGGAGCTGCAGCTGAGAGGGGACCACCCCACGGCATGTCCAAACAACACAGAGCCACTCAGTCATGAGGGGCTGGGTTCATGGACATGGGAAACAAGATGTTCAAGGAAAGAAGGCCGTCACGAAAGGCCACGTGTGTATGTGTCCAATTATGCGACACGTGCACAACAGGCAGTCTACACTGCAGAGTGGATTCATGACTGCGCAGCGAGGGATGCTAATGGGCACTGGGCCCCTCTCCGGGGAGACTGCAGTTAAGGTAGCGATGATGGTGCTACAACTCTGTGAGTGCACAAACACTACTGACCTGCACATCTGACTTTTAAAAATTATGTATTAATTTTTATCTATTTAAAGGGCAGAGAGGCAGGGCAAGAAAAAAAGATTTCCACCTGCTGGTTCACTCTCCCATTGCCTGCAACAGCTGAGGCTGGGCCAGGCCAAAGCCAGGAGCAGAAGCTTCATCTGGGTGTCCCACACGGGAGTGCTGCCTCCCAGGGTGCACAGTCAGCAGTTAGAACCGGGACTTCAACCTAGGCACTTGACAGGGGAGGCAGGTGCCCCAAGCGGTGTCTTAACCACTCCCCCAAATGCCTGCTCCTAAACTGTATACTTTAGTATACTTTAACACCATGGATTTTATTGTAACTAAATTAATTATGGTACCTCAATTTAAAAAAAATTCATACACTGCCAAATAGGGTTCTCAGGGTCCACTCTGTTCAATGCCAGCAGCCCAAGAGATGGGACCACTTGGAACAGTTCCTGGGAGGACAGTGCTAGCACAAAGGTGAAGAGAAGTGTTCCGCAGAGAGCTCCCAGCCTGCAGAACAGACTGACCGATCCTTCAGGGCCTGTTTGTTCAAACTCGAGTGGAGATCTTGTTGTTTATTTATTTATTTATTTATTTTTTGACAGGCAGAGTGGACAGTGAGAGAGAGAGACAGAGAGAAAGATCTTCCTTTGCCGTTGGTTCACCCTCCAATGGCCGCCGCGGGCAGCGCGCTGTGGCCGGCACACCGCGCTGATCCGATGGCAGGAGCCAGGTGCTTCTCCTGGTCTCCCATGGGGTGCAGGGCCCAAGGACTTGGGCCATCCTCCACTGCACTCCCTGGCCACAGCAGAGAGCTGGCCTGGAAGAGGGGCAACCGGGACAGAATCTGGTGCCCCGACCGGGACTAGAACCTGATGTGCCGGCGCCGCAAGGCGGAGGATTAGCCTAGTGAGCCGCGGCGCCGGCCTCAAGTGGAGATCTAACCGAGGGGTTCTTAACCAGGGTGACTTTGCTCCAGGGAACATTCGGCAACGTCTGGAGAGAGCTGTCGTTGCCATGACTCAGGTGGGAAAGTGCTACTGGCATCCTGAGGGCACAGGCCAGGGGTGCTGCTGCAGGATGCACAGCACAGCCCCTCACAGCAAAGAACTATCCAGGCCAAAATGTCTCGGCACCATAGCTGAGAAACACTAGTTTAATCTAATGGGTCTGCTGTTTTTTTTTAAATGCCTGAATTTATATAACCTAGGGACTTGTGTGATAACAGTCATTTCAAGTATCCCTAACTGTTCCAACTACGAGAGGATATCTCAAACCAGACCCACAGTTCTAGACAGGCTTCAGGCAAACCTGTCTCAGAACAGCACACCAGGCCTTCCCATGGTCAAACCCGAGGCCAGCCAGACACTCTCCCAAGGAAGGCACAGGTCTTCACCAATGGAATTCACTTCCACAGGACTGCTTATCAAGTTTCATCCTTAAATGGCTAAGCAAAGCCTTCTTCAATTCTACTATTTCTTAAAATATTAACTAGTAATTTTTATCTGAAAGGTTCACATAACAAATGCAAATTTTTTTTCATATAAGGAAAAAAAAAACATGAAAGTGTTAACCACAGGCATTCCTGGTATACGCTACATAAAATCCAAGCATATATATATACCCCATCTGTAAGCCCCACTCTTCTCCCCAAGGCTGGCACTGTCACCGAACCTCCGAACTCTGCTTAGCACTCCCAGAAAGGTTATCCATCGCACTCTGAAACTACTTCAAGAACGCTGCATTTTAAACATGGCTGGGCCTTTAAAACCATGACTCACAGGTCCCTCCCTGAAACCCAAGACCGAAAAGGGAATGGATTCTCTGCTATCTTCATCACAGAAAGGAAAACAAATACCAATTATCTGAAAGTCTCCCACCCAGAGAAAACTGCTCCTACCATTTTTAGAATCTTTATTTCTTTCTGTCTACTTCGAAGGCAGGGTAAGAGAAAGACAAAGATTTTCATCTGCTGGTTCACTCCCAAATGCCCACAGCAGCCAGTGCTGGGCCAGGGAGAAGCCAGGACCCTTGACTCCAGCTGGGTCTCCCACCCGAGTGGCAGGGGTCCGAGCACTCACCTCCCAGGATGCATCAGCAGGAAGCTGGATCAGAAGCAGAACAGCCAGGACTGAACCAGTATTCCAATGAGGTGGCTTATCCCAAGTATCGCAGGTGGTGGCTTAGTCCCTTAACCACAAAGTCCACCCCATTTCTACCATCTTGATGTATAACCTTCTAGAATTCTCCATATAAACTTTTTTACCCATACAAACTTTTCCTTTTTAAAAATGAGACCAAAGTCTACATACTGCTGTGCGACCTGCTCTCTTCCTGTCACACACTCCTCCTCTCTGCAGCTATCCCGTCATTTCTTCCCAGCAGCACAAAACCTGACTGCACGGCTTTGGGGCCTCTGGTTCTCTAACCCCCAGCTGTACTTCTAGCTACAGTCCTGGAATGCTTACCTCTGTTACATATGCTTTCTGTATCTGCCTGCTTCTTCCTTAGAATAAACTCTGAGAATTCAAACTGTTAGGGCTTTCAACATTTGGTTTAAAACTGTCCTTCCTGGGGCCGGTGCTGTGGCGCAGCGGGTTAATGCCCTGGCTTGTAGTGCCGGCATCCATATGGGGGCCAGTTCGAGACCCAGCTTCTCCACTTCCAATGCAGCTCTCTGCTATGGCCTGGGAAAGCAATAAAAGACGGCCCAAGTGCTTGGGCCCTGCACCCACATGAGAGATCCGGAAGAAACTCCTGGCTCCTGGCTTTGGATTGACACAGCTCCAGCCATTGTGGCCAACTGGGGAGTGAAGCATCGGATGGAAGACATCTCTCTCTCTCTCTCTCTCTCTCTGCCTTTCCTTCTCTCTCTGTGACTCTGACTTTCAAATAAATAAATAATTGTTAAAAAAAAAAAAAAGAAAGAAAAACCTGTCCTTCCTGAAGTGTGACAACTCATTCAGTCACCAGCCCCCCATGACTGTTCTGCTCCCCAGAAGGTAGCGTGCACTCACTGCCACCCGTCTCCCCCCGGAGGAAGGTGTCTCCCTCAGCTTCAGCACCCAGATGATGCCCCCCAAGATGGCAATACTCCGCCACGACACACTCATCTCTTAACTAGTCTAGAGCTGCGCACCAACAACTCAACAGCGGTCCCTGCAGATGCCAGCTCTTCCTGCTGTGTCCTCGCCCACGGGGATGGAAACCAAGCCAGCTGACACACCCACAGGCCACTTTTGCTAAACAGAATGTCTAACTTTGGTGGGGGAAAACTTCTCTGTGGCCACCGTCAGCCGAATTTAAAGCAAATCTGTCCACAAACATTGCTTCTGCCCACACGCCATCCCTAACCAGAGTGCCGCTCCTCCACCTCCCAACCTCACGGTCCCACTCCAGCCACCTCTCCTCAAAACGGAGGCCCACACTGGTTTGCTGCCTAGGGCTCTGGCAAAGGTGCAGCCCGAGGGGAACTCACGTAGAACTGAAAATGCAGGAAGTGGGCCAGCACCCTGGGGGCCACGGCAGGGAAGGCGGCCAGGAGCGTCTGCAGGTACACCTCCAGATCCTTCTCCCGCTTCTCCACCAAGCTCCGCGAGTTCTTCCCTATTATCTTCTTGGGCGGAAGCAGATTCTTATCAATCTTCCTCTCCGTGACAAGCTGTAAGAAAACACAAGCACATCAGAGACCAAGAGTCCCTGCCCACATAAGCCCAAGGCGCAGAGCTGGAGGGCAGGTGCTTGTCAGGACTTCTACTGCCTTCCTGGCACCAGTGCCATGATTAGGGATCCAACCAGCACACCCAGGATCTGGCCTCTTCAAGCCCACATGGTGTGGGACGCACCAACACAATTCCAAATGAGTAACTCCATTTGGGGACTCTGGAAGCAACAGAAAAGTTATAGGTCTGGGCCCCTAGAACTGCCATCTTCTCCAAACGAGGATGAAAACCAATCAAGAAGAATGCTTGTCTATAAACACATTGCCAAAGGCCCAGGGAGAGGCAGCTCTCTCCAAAAGCAAAGAAAGAAATGGAATCCTGGCCAGATATGAAAGTACAAGCTGTGGACCGGCTACAGTTAACTGGACCAAGTTCAAACCTGTCCCTATCCCACTGAGGACTGACAACTTTTTTTTTTTTTTTAAGATTGATTTATTATTTGAAAGGCAGAGTTACAGAGAGAGAAAGAGAAACAAAGATTTTCCATCTGCTGGTTCACCCCTCCCCACCAAATGGTGCAACAGATAGGGCTGAGCCAGGCTGAAGTCAGAAGCCAGGGGCCCAAGCACTCGGACCATCTTCCACCGCTTTCCCAGGTGCATTAGCAAGGAGCTGGATCGGAAGCAAAGCAGCCGGGACCCAAACTGGCACCCACACGGGATGCCGATGCTGCAGGTGGCAGCTCCATCTTCTGTGCCACAAGGCCGGCCCCAGGCCTGGCAATCTTAAAGCTGAAATTCAGAAATTCAGATATGCCCCTTGCAGACTGTCTCACGCTCGGGCTGAGTTTCAGGGGTCCACCAGTTCCTTTTTTTTTTTTTTTTTTTTTTGACAGGCAGAGTGGACAGTGAGAGAGACAGAGAAAAAGGTCTTCCCTTGCCGTTGGTTCACCCTCCAATGGCCGTTGTGGCCAGCGTGCTGCAGCCGGCGCACCGCGCTGATCTGAAGGCAGGAGCCAGGTGCTTCTCCTGGTCTCCCATGCAGGTGCAGGGCCCAAGCACTTGGGCCATCCTCTGCTGCATTCCCAGGCCACAGCAGAGAGCTGGCCTGGAAGAGGGGCAACCGGGACAGAATCCAGCGCCCAGACCGGGACTAGAACCTGGGGTGCCCGCGCTGCTAGGTGGAGGATTAGCCTAGTGAGCCGTGGCGCCGGCCTCCACCAGTTCCTTTCACAATTACATTAATAGGCTGCTTTAGCAAAGAAGTAAACTACAGGCAAGCAGCCTATTTTGCCTTAAAACTCATGTGTGGCGTAACAGGAACTTGACCCCAGCGCCCCAAGCTGAGACACAGGCTCACAGGTTACCTTTTCATGTAGATCATGGAAGTCGCTGTAGCGGTGCTTGACTGTCCACTCGTGGCCGCCATCAGTGACCCGGATGATGTAAACCTAAAAGGGGAAAGCAATAGCCCTAGTGGCCGGGGGAGCCAGCCCACAACGGGTCCCTCTCCCCACAGCGATGACTTCAGGGCCCTCAGAGAGCACCCTGCTCCTAAATGGCCAAAATTAGAGACTGTCCTTGTCCAGCGGCCTCTGCACTTGACCCCTGTTGAGCAGGGCATCCCTCTCTCAGACCCCGAGGCTGGGAAGCTCTGGAGATGGGCCTGTGGCTCCACCCATCAGTGAGGACTGGAAACGTGACTGTACAACGAGCCACCTCTCTGGTTCACCTTCTGCTCCCAGTGAGTTCAAACCCAGCCTTAGCTGCAGAGGCCACCCCTTCCAGGCATGCAGAGCAGGGCCACGACCAGCGAGATCAGTCTCTCTGCCGTATCTCTTTCCCGGTGCCCTGTCTACCTCCTGGAAGCAAATCCTTTCCCCACTTTTTCAACTGGTTCACGGCTATGGTTTCTGGCGCTGAGGAGGAATCAAGGACCAGGAAGCTTAGGGGGAGGCAGTGGCAGGCAACGGCGCCCTAACAGGCAGGCAACGTGGCTTTCCATTTGGGAAGACCTGGGTCCAAACCCTGGCTCTGCCATGTCCTGGCTGTGGCTTATGCATCACTCATGTAGGTGAATCGGAGCCCAAGTTCTGAGCCTCAGTTTCTCCCTCTTAAACTCTGGTAGGTTTAAGCAGCAAGGAAGTTCTCATACAAAATGCTGCCAACAGGGCAGACGTCATCCTAACGTCCAACGAGGCAAACCCAGGGACAGATAATGAGGGGGCCGGCAGGGACCCTCACTTCCCCTCCACACACTGAGGGGCTCAGCCCGATATGGAGACCGCCTCATGCTGACTGCAGCCCACAGAGGAGGGACAGCCAGTCCTACCCCTCGCCTAGCGGGGCCCCAGTCCAAGTTTCCTGCCCTTCTCAGCGGCAAGCAGGGAACTGAGAGAAGAGTCACTTCAGCTTAAGCCCGTGGCTCCAGGACCCGCCCCAGTGCCTCTTCCCACCCCAGCCCCCAAAGGAGAAAGAGCCAGAGGAAAAGTCACCAGGGAGGGGCCTTAGAAGGTGGACCAAGAGGGTGGGCACAGGGGCAGGGTCAAAGCCCCCCACCTTCCAGGAACAAAGCACAAGGCAGGAGGTGCTCACTGCATCCCAACCCAGGGCCGCTTTTTGCCAGGTACCCCACCAGGCTCATGGCTTGGCACCTACCCTCCCCTACTCCACGGTCAGAAATCAAGCCCCCTTTCTGACCTGTCTCCCCTGTGGCTTGGAAGTATGTGCCAGGGCTTGCTGCCTGCCCCACCTCCGCCTACAGCCAAAGCCACGGGGTTATCCCACGGTTTCTGGATCCGCGTTCAAGTTCTGAGACCACCCCCCATTTCCCCACGGCTGGCCTCCACCCTTCTCATCTCCACCAGATCCCCAGGGTCCCCTGTATACCAGTACAGCCCCTCACTTCTCAGAGCACATCTCTGCCGCCATCCCAGCCAACCCCCAGCAAGCCCCGCCCCCTCTCCTTCCCCGCCGGCAGGGCCCTGGTCCTTAACCCTGATTGCATCCATCACGGTTCTTCCCCACACATCCCCTTCCCTCTCGGACCCCCTGACAAGGCTCCCCCCACTCCACGGCTACCACCCTTCCAGGCCTAGAGGATCTAGAAGGGGTCCGCATCATCTGGACAGCCTCTCCCTCCCCAGAGCCCCTTTATTCCCAGATCCTCCCTAACCCAAGTCTCCTTTTCTGATCGCATACCCTTTTCCGGAACCCTCCCTGCGGACCTGCAGAACCCAGACCCCTCCCCAAATTTCCTATCCCAGGCCCCTCTCCTCGGAACCGCAAACGCCTCCACCCACTCCAACCGGCCGCGGGACCCTGACCCCTCCTCATGCCTCCTCAACACCCTGACTCCGGCTGCCACCCCTGGTGCGGGTGCCCACGCCCCCAGCACACCGTATACGTGTCCACGAGCTCGGAGCCCACGACGCGCGCTTCCTTGGCCGGCTCGGCCTCCCGCTCGGGCCCGAAGCCGCCCGCCGAAGCCGCCATGTTCGGGGCTCCGCCGCCACAGCCGCTCGGCGCAGACTGGCAGCAGCAGGGGGCGGGGTCAGCGTCCCACCGCCCCCAGGCCCCCGCCGCCCCCCGCCCCCGCCTCGCGCTGCGCCGCCATCTTGGCCCCGCTGCTGTCTCAGCCTTCGCCCCGCCCCTCGCGCGCAGTGGACGGTAGCCGCCGCCGGCGCGCATGCGCACCCCGCGGGACCCGCTCGCTCCCGGCGCCTGTGTTTGCGTGGCGCCGCGGCGGCGCAACAGAACGCAGAGCGAAGAGTCCCAGCCCTGGAGAAAGGAGGCTGGAAGGCTTGTGGCCTTCTGGGCTACGGTTCCGCCCGGCTCAGTTTCTTTCTCCGGAAAAGAGGGCAGTCGTAGCGCATCCCCAGGCTGTCAGACTCATGCCCCTCCTGGCAGGAGACAGGAGCTGGGCCCGTGACTCGGCCAGTCCCAAACCTCTCCAGGCTTGGGCATCTGCTGACCCGGTGGCCCCTGGAGAACTTAGCGAGCCCAGCACGGAGTAGTCTGCCAGCCAGGGAGTTTATCCAGCGGGAGCTCCGCAGGGGTGGGGGCGGAATCTGGAGAGGAGCTGGCATGGTGGGTGGAGGGAAGGGGACGGTCTGGCCGCTGTGCGCGAAACCCCAGGTGGTGTCCTGCCTGAGCGCAAGGTGGGGGGAGACAGGCTGGCCCTGCCCCCCCCCCCCGCCCGGGCAGGTGCCACAGTGCTGCCCAGGGGCAAGGAAGCCCTGACCCAGTGGAAGACCCAGCTACAGGTGAAGACGCTGGGAGGGGGAGGTTTCTAGGGGTGGTATCTGAGTGCAGCTGGCTCAAGCACGGGGCAAACTGGAGGCCTGGGCCGTGGCCTCTCTGGCACTTCCAGCTGAAGGGCTCCGGATTACCCGGTCCTTCACCGGTTCCATGGCACCGTGCCTTGGCATTTGGCATCTCTCCGCAGGGCCCTGCACCCCCCGTGCTGGCCTTGTCCCTCACTTGGGGAGGGTTCGCTTAAGGCAAGGGCTGCCGAGACTGCCGAATCTTGGCCAAGTCAGCACTCCTCCAGGGCCTCGGTCGTGTGCATCCCCACGACTGGGTGGAAGGTTGAGCTGCCGCATGCAGGCGTGGCCTGAGGCCTCTACCTCCCCCCATTCGTTCAAGAAAGCTGTCTAGGGTGGCAGAGCGGGGCAAGCCACTGCTTCCAAGGCTGGTGTCCCGTCTCAGACTGCAGTTCGAGTCTGGACTGATCTGCTTCTGATCCAGCTTCCTGCTGATGCGCCTGGGAAGGCAGCAAACCATGGCTCAAGAACTTAGACTCCTGCCACCCATGTAGGAGACCAGGTTGGAGTTCCTGGCTCCCGGATTCATCCTGGCCCAGATTTGGCTGCTGTTTGGGAGAGTGTTCCAGCCAATGGAACCAGCCCTCTTTCTCTCTCTCTCCTGTTATTCTGCCTTTCAAATAAAATATCTTTTAAAAAAAAAGAAGCTTTTCTAGGGAGTCTTACGTGTGGTGTGAGGGGCAGAGGGCTGCTCCTTGCAGCCTTGCATCTGCTCCCTGCCCTAGGCAAAGGACACAGGGAGTCTGGCCAGCCCGAGCTCCCCGGGACGGGGAGGGGGCGGAGGACGCTGCACGCCGCGGTGGGCTGGGCTGGGCCGGGAATGCAGAGCAGGGCTATTTAAGCCGAGGCCCAGGGCTGCTGGCAACCCCAGCAGCCGTCCTGTGAACTGACAGCATGGATGACATCTACAAAGCTGCGGTGAGGAAGCAGAGGGGCAGGGCTGGGGTGGGGGAGCCGCTGGGAACTTAGCCCAGAATGGGGGCGGGGGGACCCCCAGCAAAGTGGGGGGGACCCAGGAGAGGCCCACACAAACATGCATCTTCAAAGGGACGGTGGGTCTGGCATGGGGGGGGGTTCAGTCTAGTGGAGCTGGCAGGGTGAGTGGAGGGGGTCAGAGCCTTTGCCGTCAAGCCCCCTGTTTCCCGTGTCTGTAGGCTGTGTGCCCATCTCGGCCACATCTCTGCATCATGTCTCCGCATCTCTCAGCTCCCCTGGAGCTGCCTCTCTGAGTCTCTGTGGCTGTCTCCTGTCTCCTGGCCCTCCCTGCCCCTCGCAGCCTGTCGCTCGCACCCTTGCAGTGCCCCTCCAACCTCCACTTCCTAGCTGACTGGAACGTGGCCAGGGGTCGTGAGGAGCAGGCTGCAAGACCCGAGTCTGGGCTAGGGAAGGGGCATGGAAGCTCAAGGCAGGGAAGGACTAGGTGTGCGTGCAGGAGAGGTGGGGCAGGGAAGACGGGAACCGACAATGAGGGGCCCAGCCCACGGGTAAACTCAGGGCTCAGTGGTTTAGCTGGGGACGAGGGTCAGGGAGCAAGGGCTGGAGAGTGGTCACCCCAAGTACCTGCACCCTGCTGGGGTCACTGAGGGGCTTCAGACCCTGTTCCATCCCGGGGGGGTGACCTCTGCCCCGGGGACAAGCACATGGGAGCCCAGGCGCTGTCCCCAGGGGAACCCTCCCTCAGCCCCTTGAATGCGGCCCCACTCCTAGGCAGGGAAGGGCTATGGCTGGCTGTGGGGGTGTGCCCACCCACCCCCACCAGGGGGGTGGTGGAGGCAGCCCTCCGCCCAGTGCCCATACATGGCCTGGCGGGGCTGGGGACTAATTTTGGCTCCCTAGGCGACAGCAGTAGGCCAGGGGGCCAGATAACGCTGCCCCACCCCCAGCATGCCGAAGTCCCAGAACAATCACCAGGTTTAACTTTGTCCCCCGTTAAAAATAGCCCAGTGGTCACCCTGGTCAGGTTACAGAGGGTGGCTTTGCCCGTCCCCACCCGAGTTTTATTGTCCCAGCCTGAGGGACAGCTGTCCTTCAGGCCTCGCAGCTTGGGTTTCATTAGGGAGGCTGAAAGGGCGTTGAGTGGTCACTGGCTATTGTTACCCCGGGTCACCTTGGCCCTGGAGGGGGTGCCCACCTGTCACCCTGGCCCCGAGCCCAGCCTCAGTGAGGCCAGCTGTGTCACCTCAGGGCTTTGGGACAGGAAGGGAGGGCTGAGGTCTCTTCTTGGTGGCCTGGCTCCTGGCTTCAGCCTTCCCACCTGTGGGACAGTTGCTTCCCTCGAAAGCAGCCAAGGCCTGAGTCTGTGTCCTGAGACCCCTTTTCCTCCCTAGGTAGAGCAGCTGACAGAAGAGCAGAAAAATGGTGAGTGTCCCCTGCTGCACTGCTGGGGACAGCAGGGCCAGGCTGGGGGAGTCCCAGGAGAGGAGTCCCAGCTGGAGGCCAGAAGCTGGGCCCCCTGGCTGGCACCTCAGCGGTCTCAGAGGGAAGAAGGCAGCTTGGCAGCTGGCCCTCTGGGGTCCTGGCTGCTGAGACGCGCTGCTCTCTCTCTGTCCCCGGCCCCACCTTGTTGATGCAGAGTTCAAGGCGGCCTTCGACATCTTCGTGCTGGGCGCGGAGGATGGCTGCATCAGCACCAAGGAGCTGGGCAAGGTGATGCGGATGCTGGGCCAGAACCCCACGCCCGAGGAGCTGCAGGAGATGATCGACGAGGTGGACGAAGACGGTGAGCCCCGCCTGCCCGTCTCGCTGGGGTCAGGCCTGGCTCTGTCTGTCCAGCGGCTGTTTAGCCTGTTTGAGCCTCAGTTGTCTCGTCTGTCAAATGGGCATACTGACCACGCTCGCCTCCAAGAGGCGGTGTGAGGGTGCAGGGAGAACGTGGGGCTTGTGTCCAGGCCGCTGCCTCACGGCATGCCGCCCGCACCACAGGCAGCGGCACGGTGGACTTCGACGAGTTCCTGGTCATGATGGTCCGCTGTATGAAGGACGACAGCAAAGGGAAATCCGAGGAGGAGCTGTCTGACCTCTTCCGCATGTTTGACAAGTGAGCGCGCTGCTCTTGACCTCTGAGCCTGCCACCCTGACCGGGCAGAACTGGGGCAGTGGGCAGCCTCCAATTTGAGATGAAGGGACCCTGTGTGAGGGGGGTGAGGGGTGCCTCCGGCCCTCCCCACAAGCTGCAGCCCCGGCTCCCCCTCAGAAACGCCGACGGCTACATCGACCTGGACGAGCTGAAGATCATGCTGCAGGCCACGGGCGAGACCATCACGGAGGACGACATCGAGGAGCTCATGAAGGACGGCGACAAGAACAACGACGGCCGCATCGACTACGACGGTGAGCAGGGGCCGGGGCCCTGCCGCCGTGCCCTGCCCGGCGGCCCGCTCACTGCCTCCTGGCCCTCTCTCCACAGAGTTCCTGGAATTCATGAAGGGTGTGGAATAGACCCAGCCTTCAGCGGGAGCCGCCCAGATGCTCCGACTCCAGCTGGGGTGCCGCCGGGGCGGGGCCATGAGGGTCAGCCGCCCCTCGCCCCGACCCTGGATCCCTCCCCAGCCTGCGGTGTGAATAAAGCCTTGCCCCCCAGTGGCCTGCCTGCCTCTGACTGCCCCCTCCCGGTGCCCGCGCCCTTCCCGGGGTCTGCGCCTGCTCTGGATCCCCAGCCCCTGCTGGAAGCCTTGGAGTCTCTCAGGGCCTGTGGCCGTGCTCCACACTCTGCACACTGCTTTCTATGGCTGAAGTAATGCATTCGCACAAGCTTCTGGGACGCAGCTGTGGTCAGAGCAGGTGGCAGCCCAGGGCTTCTCTCCTTGAAGGGAGCCGGCAGTACAGTGCCTCTCAGCTCTGCCTGCGGGGAAGCTGGCCCTGTGGGACCCAGCAGGCCCTGGCTCCGACCCACAGAAACATCAGCTCCTGGGGACCGAGGGGCGTCGCGTCGGCCCTGCTTCCCCTCGCCCGTTTCACAGGCGGGACCCCAGGGACCTCGAGAGGTGCCGGGACCGTGCAGGACACCCCGGAGTTTGAAGAAGAGTGAAGCTGCCTGGCTGGGGCTCTGTGTGATGGGCCGGTTCCTGTGACTCTTAGAGGCTGGCGGCTGGCAGGGGCCTCTGAGCTCAGTGCAGATTCCCCAGGCCAGAGCGGCGCCAGCACAGGGGGCTCGCCCTGGGAGGCGGTGGGGGCTGCAGGGAGGCCGAGGTGTCAGCGGTGGCGCTCCCAGGAGGGGCAGCTGCCGCCGGCACCCAGGCTCCAGCCAGAATGCCCACAGCTGTCCCGGCCTCTGCACCTGTGCCTCCGCCCAGGCAATTCCCCACACAGGCCTGGCATTCCAGAGACACTCTTGGAATTCTGGGGATGCTTCTGGTGGGGGCCAGAGCTGCCAGGAGCTGCCCGGGAGCCTCAGGCCTGCCCTGGGAGCTGGAGAACTCGGGGAGCCCTACAGACATGCAGGGGCAGCCAGAGAGATGAAAGGGCCACAGTGGACAGCCCCCGACAGCACACCCACCTTTTACTCACACACCTGCCATGGGCCTGGCCATGGTGGGTGCTGGGATGCATGAGTGAAGCCTGGTCCACCCACGGAGACCAAGAGTGAAGCGAGCGCAATGGGAGCACCAGTGTGGGGCTGGAATAGAGACTGCGGAGGCGTGCTGGGCCCGCAGGTAGTCTGGGAGGGCTTCCTGGAGTTGTTGGTCCTTTGAGCAAGGCTTGAAGAACCACAGGGAACTGGCCACGGTGGGGCAAGGGAGAGGAGTCAAGCCTCCCTCAGCAGGTTTGGGAGAAGGGGTCAGGGCCAGGCCCCACGAGAAACTCAGTCCAGGTGAGGGGGAGGTGGGGGCAGCAGGAGCACCCCCTGGGCTGGGGCAGGGTGAGGCGGACGCTGTGGGAAGGGAGTGGGGTGCAGGGGCTCAGGGCACGTTTTGGAACCAGAACGGGCAGAACTTGCTGAAGGAATGGGCATAGAGGCAGGAAGTAAGAGGCGGGAGTGACTGCTAGACTTTTGGCCCAACTGCCAATTCCCGGGCTCTGGAAGCCGGGGAGGCACAGGTTCCACGGTGGGGTACTGGGAAGCGGAGGCCCCTGTGCTCCTCTAGTGGGTTTCACATTTTGAAATCCCAGACTTGCAAAAATAGCACAGAAAGCTCCCGCTTGCCCTTCACCCAAGTTCCCCAAATGCTAACATCTGAACTAACCACAGCATAGCAAGCGAGCCCCGGAAGTCAGCACGGAGGGGGCGCTATTCCTTCACGTGCCCTCGTGCTGCCCAGCGTCCCCCCTACGTCCACTCCGACCCGGGAGCCTGAGACCTCGCCAGCGGCCATGAGCTTCCCGACCCCTGCCAGAGGGTGACACTGCCCCAAGACCTGGACCCCTCTGCAGAGCTCCCCCGCCGGTGGTTTTGTAGCTCCTCGCTCGATGCAGGTTTGCCCGGGGGGCCCCAGGACTGACTCAGGTGACGCTGTGTGAGCGCACGGAGGACGAGCAGACTCTTGTCCCTGTGTGCAGATGCCTCCGAGACAGGTGGCAGGGACATGAAAGCAGGTGGAGGCAGAGCGCGCAAACACAGCTATCACAGGCACAAGAAGCCCGTTCCCAGCCCGGGCATGGAGGAGGCCCCCAGGGGAGCTGGACAAGAGGGGTGCTGGGCTGGGTGCTGGAACCCCCAAACGCAGGCAGTCTGGGGGAAGGGTCACAGCCACAGGAGGGAGAGACCCTCGGTGAGCCAGGGCCCAGCAGCCAGGAGGAGAAGAAGCAAGTGTGGGTGAAAGCGCGTGGCCCTGGGCCGTGGCCACTTGGGGAGGGTTTCAGCGAGCCTGCCTGGAGAGGGCTGAGGGGCAGGGCAGCTGGCCAGGCTGGACACCGGGACAGGCTGCCATGGAGAGGACCTGCGCTTAAGCAGAGGGAGCCGTGCCAGTGCTGATGGGGATAGCCAGTGAGGCAGGAATAGAGCGAAGTGAGGTACATGGGCGACCACGGCAGGCCAGCAGCCACAGGGCCTCCGGGCCCTTTTCCGAAGGGTCTGGTGACCGCACTGGGTTGTGGATCCAAGCCGGGCCAGGAGAAAGGGGGGCTCAAGGCAAGCAGAGGCAGGCAGGTGGGTGAGTGGGAAGAGTGGGGGACCAAGGGCAGTCGATGGTGTGCAGACCTCATGCAGTAGAGGTCTCCCATGCAGAAGGTCACAGCCTGACCTGGAGGGCAGGTGGCCCAGGCTAGGGGGGAGAAAGGGATTGGCAGAGAGGAAGACAAGGACTCCAGAGGCACGGGGTGCCGTGCAGGGGCATCTGGGGAGGGGAAGAGAGGCGAGCTGTCTGTGAAGGAAGCGGGGGTGTGCACCAGCTCCAGAGAGGCCAGCCGCAGCCCCTCTGGCTGGGCCGGCCTCAGACCAGGGCCATGTGTGCCTCGGTTGGAGCCCCATGGAAGCTGTCCCCCGATCTCTATCAACGAGGTGGGTGGGCAAGGGGCTGTGACCTTCCATGTTCCCACCTGGTGGCACCTGCTACATGAACCTGCACATCACGCATGAATTGGCCCGGGGCTCAGAGTCTCCCAACAGCTCAGGGCATCTCTCCCTACACACATTGCCTAGTTCTGTTTCCCGCATTCAGTACTCTGCCTCTGGACTGTCATCCTTCCCCTGGGTAGTGTTTCCTCCATGAAGCCTCTCTTGATTTCCTCCATCAGCAGCAATCACTGGAGGTCTCCCTCTGGCTCTGTGTGGTTGCCAGCTGTTGTCTGTCCCCTGCTTTCTGCTGCCCCACCATCACCCCACCACGGAGGGCCTCCCGCAGTTCCGTCCTTGTCCACCAGATGGCACACGGTACATGTGGCTGGGCCTATGGATCTGTGGTCTGTTCCTACCTACCACCAGCAAGGAGGCCCCCCTGTAGAGAGCCTCTCCCTGCACCGTTAAACAGGGAGACTGAGGCTCAGAGGGGGAAAAGCCTCACAAAGGCCACCCAAGGTGAGAGTAGAGACTGGACTGCCAGCCTCTGCCACGGAGTGCGCCACCTCCCACGCCCTGCCTCAGTAGACCCTTCCTGCAGCCCCAGCAGGGGACCTGACAGAGCTGAGGCCCCTGGGTGGGCTGGCAGGCTCAGGAGAGCTTGGGCCTTGTGCCCACAGCTGGTGGCCACATTCTGGCTGAAGGGCTGTCCGGCTCGATCTCCAGCTACACCTTGGCCCCCAGCCTGGCTCCAAGGCGACATATCTCCCCAGGGAAACCGGGGCCAAGAACCCGGTAACCGGCACGGCAGCCCTTGCACAAGCTCTGCTTACCACATTATGAAGCCTGGTTACACCCAAGGGGGCTGCTCCATGGCCCCGGGAGGGGGAAGAGCGCTGGGCCCGGTTCTGCAGCAGAGGCAGAGGCAGAGGCAGAGGCAGAGGCAGGGCTGAGTTGAGCTGTGTAGCCTGGGCTAATCCTTTCCTCTCCGAGTTTCCTGACCACCATCTGCGACGTTCAACCACAGGAGCTTGTAGGTTCCTGGGAGCTTTAACTCCAGCTCAAGTTTCACGTCTTCTTGGTGCCCAAGGCCTCAGCTTCTGAATGTAGGGGTCTCAGTGGGAACCACGGGGACCAGGGGCACGAGGCAGTCCCCACCCTCAGCCCAGATTCTGCCCCTTACTCTCAGCCCCCACCTCACCCCTCTGGGGCTCTTCTACCCCCAGTCAGAGTTCAGGGCAGGGGGCATGAATTCTGCAGAGATTCTAGGTGCCCTGGGCCTGTGGGGCATGGGGGCTCTGCGAAGACCCCACCACTGACCTGGTAACCCTGAAGTCCCTGGGTTTCTGGAAGGAATGGAGGCCCGAGGGAGGCAAGGTAACGGGTGTCCCCTGGGCATGGGTGGATCTTGTCTGCTACCCCAAAGCAAGCCCGGTGAGCTGGGATGGGGCCTGGTGGCTGTGGGCACTGCCAGATGGGACAGGCCTGGGTGGGGGAGGCTGCATACCATCTCTTGCCAGTCCCAGATTGTGAGGTGTGACTGGTCCTTAGCCCCTGCCCAGGACTTGGAACCCCTTCCGTGGGCCCTGCCAGGGGAGCTGCAGAGCCAAGAGCACAGGAGGAGCAGGAAGCAAAACAGAGCCCAGCCAGACCCCTCCCAGCTCCTTGACCTCCGACCTCCCTTCCAGCCTCTCTGCCGTTTGCCATTTTGCGGGAGCCTGGTGACCTGCGTCCTGTGCAAACTGTCCCTGCCCCAGCCGAGTAAGGGTCTCCTGCCATGGGGAACCACCAGCCGGACACGAGAGCACCCAGTAGGCCCACCAAGCTGCAGGCAAAGCTGCAGGTGGATGGGAGGCCCTGGCCTGCTCCCCGCCTCCTCCGGGCCTCCCCGCCCAGGGCTGGGTGGAGCCGGCGCCTTATAAGTGACTGCCTGGTGGCCAGCTCGCAAACTGCAGCCGGCGGCAGGACAGGACCAGGGTGGCCGCTCCCTTTCCCAGCATGGCCCCCTCGGCATGGGCCATCTGCTGCCTCCTGGGGGGCCTCCAGCTCAGCGGGGGCAGCCCGGGCCCCGGAGTGCCCCGTCTGCGGCTCTCCTACCGAGGTACCGAGGTACCGGCCACAGGGTGTGCCCTGTGCTTTCCCATGCACGGGCTGGAGGACACCTCGGGTCTGTCCTGCCAGCCCGAGGCATGGAGCCCCTCCCCAGCACAAGCTTGTGGGGGGGTGGGCCTTGTGGCCCTACCCCAGGCTGCAGGCAGAGGTGGGAGAGACAGAGCCGTGCAGGGTGGAGTCTGAGAGGGCTGCTGGGGAGAGACCCCAAGGGGATGGGACAGAGAGAGATGGCGAGCGGGCCGGGGAGCGGGGACACAGAGGGCGCGCTGGAAGGTCTGTCTGGGCACAGCAGGGGCTCTGCCCAGAGTGGACAGTGGGGGAGTGGCTAGCATCCTGTCCCTGCAGGCCTCCCCTCACTCCCCAAGTCCCTCCATCCTCCTGCCCAGGGAGGGTCTCTGCGGCAGGGTCCCCTCTGCCCTAAACTAGACGGTGGGGTTGCGGCTGCAGCTGCACAGCCTCCAACAGCCTCTGTGAGACACAGCTTCTTCTTCGGGAAACCAGAGGGGTGAACACCTTCCCCTGGGAGCCCCAGTCTGAGTGGGGAGCCACTAGCTTGTTCTGGAGACTGACGGGGAATATGGTCCTGCCCTGGGAGCTGTGGTTGTGGGCAGAGTTCAGGCTAGAAGGGAGAGCCTCAAATAAGCTATCAGTCATGGGGGGCTTCCTGGAAGAGGGTAAGTTTGGGGAAAGGAGTGGGTGCTAGGGCAAGATGCTCCTGTTCCCCAAGTTTCCAAGGGCTGCTCGCACCCCCTTCTCACCACAGCCTGCCCCTTGCCCTCCCATCACCTCCACCTCCCCAGCCAGAGGACTTAGGATCCTCCACTCCTGGACCAGTGTCCCCACCCAGCCCCTCCCGTCTCTGGACCCAGCATGGGAAGTGCCTTTGGGCCACAATGCTGGGCTGGAGGCTGCACGTGGCCTGGCCATACCCTTGCCGGTGCCCTCTCCAGGCTTCCCTAGCACTGGCCCCAGACTGCTGCCCTACCCTCCACCAGGAGCTGTCTTCCCTGGGGATGGGGACTGGGGATGGGGACTGGGGGACTGGGCACAGCACAGATGGGCGGGGGTGGGAGGGTGTTTGCTGTAGGACCAAGGGCTAAAGAATGGAGGAGTGAGATGTAGCCCTGGGTGGGCTGGGGGGCTCAGAGCCTCCAGGCCCCACCCCAGGTTGGCAGCTCTGGGAAAGAAGCATTTTCCAGCTGGGAGGGGGAGGCAGCTGGGGAGTGGCATGCACAGCTGGGACCCTCCCCCTCCACGCTGAGCGAGCCAGCAGGCCCTGATCCGCCTCCCTCTGCCCCTGCCAGACCTCCTGTCTGCCAACCGCTCTGCCGTGTTTCTGGGTCCCCGTGGCTCCCTGGGGCTCCGGGCAATGTACCTGGATGAGTACCGAGATCGCCTCTTTCTGGGGGGCCGCGATGCCCTCTACTCGCTGCGGCTGGGCCAGGCATGGCCAGACCCCCGAGAGGTAAGCTTGACCCAGCGGCAAGGAGAGTCCAGATGGGGAAACTGGGACGTTGAGCCCAGTGCAGTCAGCCAGGCTGTGTTGCAGGTCCTGTGGCCGCCACGGCCAGGCCAGAGAGAGGAATGTGTCCGCAAGGGGAGAGACCCTGTGGTGAGTGTTCTCCAAAGTGACCAGACCGTCCCCAGCCCCACTGGACCTCCTTCCTATTCCCCAGGACCCCGGGGCCTGCCTGAGAGGCGGAGAGCCCCCCTCACCCTGGGCACCGCTCTCCTTTCTCCACCAGACGGAGTGTGCCAACTTCATCCGGGTACTGCAGCCCCACAACCGGACCCACCTGCTGGCCTGCGGCACGGGGGCCTTCCAGCCCACCTGCGCCCTCATCACGGTCGGGCACCGAGGGGAGGTGAGCCTGGCCCCCACCCCGCCCCCAGGGCTGGGAGCCAGTGACATTTCCTCCCTGCTGCCTGAAGGCTTCCCATTGAGCCCCAGCGGGGACGGAGGGGCAGGGACCTGAAAGGCGCCTTTGTGCAGAGAGTGACCCCATTAGTGACGCCTTGCATGAGGGCACCTTCCCCCCGCCCCCCACTCTCCAGCCGCACGCGATGGCACAGCCACAGCCGCAGGGTGGTGGGGCTGGGGCTTCTCTCCCAGGTGACACCCTCCTGCCCCTCCCCCCCCCCCCCCCGCCTTCTCTGCCCAGCATGTGCTACACCTGGAGCCCAGCAGCCTGGAGAGTGGGCGGGGAAGGTGCCCACACGAGCCCAGCCGCCCCTTTGCCAGCACCTTCGTTGGTGAGTGATGCCCAGACCAGGGAGGGGGCGGGAAGGTGGGCGCTGGCTGTGGCCCTCCTCCCCTGACTCTGCCTTCTGCAACCCCCCAACCCCCGCTTAGGCGGGGAGCTGTACACAGGCCTCACGGCTGACTTCCTGGGGCGCGAGGCCATGATCTTCCGCAGTGGGGGCCATCGGCCGGCCCTGCGTTCTGATTCCGACCAGAGCCTCTTGCACGGTGAGGCCTATTGCAGGCAGGGCCATTGGGGTCTGCCTCGGGGTTGGCATGGGGAATGCTGGAGGCAGGGAGGAGGGGCCATTCCGCTGCCTGGGTCCTGGTGCTGCTTTTTGGGCCCCCCCATCCTCCTGTCTTTCTCGGACAACCCCCTGACCAGCGTCCCTGTCACCTGTCCAGATCCCCGGTTCATTATGGCTGCCCGCATCCCTGACAACTCCGACCATGCTGATGACAAGGTGTACTTCTTCTTCTCCGAGACGGTCCCCTCACCTGACGGCGGCCCGGGCCGTGTCACCGTCAGCCGCGTGGGCCGCGTCTGCGTGGTGAGAGCCGGGAAGAGGTGGTGAGGGTTACATCCCTACTGCAACCCCTTCCCAGGCCCGCTGCCCTGCCCCTGAGCAATGGGAGTGGGGGTGGAGGTGCGGGGTGGGGCCCAGCGAGTGGGGCCCAAGGCTGACCCCGGTTCCCTCCAGAACGACGCGGGAGGCCAGCGGGTGCTGGTGAACCGATGGAGCTCCTTCCTCAAGGCCAGGTTGCTCTGCTCCGTGCCCAGCCCAGGGGGTGCTGAGACCCACTTTGACCAGCTGGGTAAGGGCGGGCCTGGGCTCTGGGGGCGGGCAGGGTTCAGAGTCCCCGGGCAGGGGCAGTGGCGGTGGCCGTGATGGCTATGCCCCTTCTGTGTCCCAGAGGATGTGTTCTTGCTGTGGCCCAAGGTGGGGAAGAGCCCAGAGGTGCACGCGCTGTTCAGCACTGTCAGGTGAGCAAGGCCTCCCTGTGCCCCAGCTGGGCCCAGCCCCCACCCCTTGGCGCCTGCTGTCGAGCTTCTGACTTGCCACCTGCGTCAGGGACCTCTGCCTCCGTGTCCTTGTTTTTTGGAGTCTCTGCTTGCTACAGGCACTGTCACCCTCTTTCCCGCCTTCCCACCCTCGGTGGCCAGCCTGGCCTGAATGTCTCTGCCCTTGGCAGTGCCGTGTTCCGGGGCTTTGCTGTCTGTGTGTACCACATGGCAGACATCTGGGAAGTCTTCAATGGGCCCTTTGCCCACCGAGACGGTCCTCAGTACCAGTGGGGACCTTTTGGGGGCAAGGTGCCCTTCCCCCGCCCTGGCGTGGTGAGTACGTGCATAGGTCAAGGAGAGGCCTGAGGGAGGAGAGGAGAATAGCCCCATGGGTGTGCCTGGGATGGGTTCTGGGGGCCTGGTCCTGGAGGGGTGTGCTGAGTAGGGGAGAGCCTCTCCCACAGGGAGGGCGGGCCATGGGGGTGCAGACAGCCTGGGCAGAGAGCCACCCAGGACACATCAGGCACCCCCTTTGCTGCTGCTGCCTGCAGTGCCCCAGCAAGATGACCGCACAGCCAGGACGGCCCTTTGGCAGCACCAAGGACTACCCAGACGAGGTGCTGCAGTTTGCCCGCACCCACCCACTTATGTTCCGGCCCGTGAGGCCTCGGCGTGGCCGCCCTGTCCTCGTCAAGACCCACCTGGCCCAGCAGCTGCGCCAGATTGTGGTGGACCGCGTGGAAGCTGAGGATGGGACCTACGACGTCATCTTCCTGGGAACCGGTAGGAGAGCTGAGCAGGGGCTGGCAGATGCGGGGGGCAGGCGGCCCAGGCCGGCCCTTCCTCTCGTGCCGACCCCTCCTTCCCTGCCCCAGACTCAGGCTCTGTGCTCAAAGTCATGGCCCTACAGGCTGGAGGCTCAGCTGAGCCCGAAGAGGTGGTTCTGGAGGAGCTGCAGGTGTTCAAGGTAAGCAGGGGTCCCTGGGAGGCCTGAGGTCTGAGCCTGGCTACAGGGCAGCAGGAACGAGCTCAGGAGCAGGGGCCTGGGGCTGCAGCTTCGATCCCTGGGAGGCGAGTGCCTGTCGGCAAAGCCCTGCCAGGCTTGAGTCATGCTGAGGAGGTGGCTGACACCCCAATCCCCAAAAGGTTCTGTGAGTCCCTCTGTTGACTCAGGCAGGGGCTGGTCTGTGTTTGGGGGACAGCCAGGACTTCTGGACTGCTGAGGAGCGGGGCTGTGAGAGGGTATCAGCTGGAAGGCTGACTGGGACGAAGGTCCTTTCCTGGGACCTGGCATCTGGGAAAGGCTGTCCGGTACTGGTGGCCACGGGGCACACTGACCCTGGCTGGGAGATGGGGCTCCCATGCCTGGGATAGGAGGAGGCTCAGAGCAGGGATGCGATGGAGCTTGGGAAGCTGGGGGGGGCTGTCCCACCGACCCCATGCTGAGACTCTCCTCCCACCGCAGGTGCCAGCTCCCATCACGGAGATGGAGATCTCTGTCAAACGGGTAAGGGCGGCCGACTTCCCTCCCCACACCCCTACCTGCATCCTTGGCCGCCTCCTTGGGCACCACCGTAGTCCTCTGGAAAGCTGCGCTGAGGGCCCAGGGCCAGTGGGCCACTGGAGGCACAGAGGAAGCCAGGTCATGTTCAAAGGCTGGCTCTCGTCAGAAGCGAAAAAAGTGCTTAAAAATAAAACCCAAGTTTTAGTTTTTATTTATTTAAGATTTATTTGTTTCAAGTGCAGGGTGACAGACAGAGAGAGTGAGTGAGAAAGGGAGAGAGATCTTCCATCCTCTGGTTCTCTCCCCAAATGGCTGCAACAATCAGGTGTGGGCCCAGCTGAAGCCAGAAGTCAGGAACTCCATCTGATAAGGGTGCAGGGGCCTGAGCACTTGGACCATGTTCCACTGTCTTCCCCGAGGCACTAGCAGGGAGCTGGATGGGAAGCAGAGGAGCCGGGACTCCAACCGGCGCTCTGATATGCCATGCCAGTGTCAGTGTCACAAGCAGTGGCTTAACCTGTGCCACAACACTGGCCCCCAGATTTTAAGTCAAATAAAGGAGCTCTTTTTTAGAGACCTGCTATGTGTCCTTTCCAAGTGGCAATAAGAGGGGACCTCAACAAGCTCATGGAAAACGGAATTGAAAGATGTTTACTTTGGTGCAAAAAAAAATTTGAAATCCATGCATATGGATTTTGTGTATTATGAGAAAACCATACATGGATTTATAAACTTTTTTGTATTTAAGTACAAAATTCTGTTCCCCATGAACTTTTCCAAGTACCCTTGTACCATCTCCTCCAGTTTATCTTTGGGTAAATCCCAAGTTCTGAACTGGGACTGCCTAAAGCAAGGTGCTCTGAAGTCTGAGCCAGTTGGGTAAAGGCATTGGGGTAGAGGAAATAGGTCAGCAGTAGTGAGGGCCTGGAGGAGCCCCTTGGAAAAAAGACGAGGCAGAGGTGGGGGCAGGTGTTTCGTGCAGTGGTTAAGGCCCTGCTCGGGACAGCCACATCCCCTATCAGAGCCTGGGTTCAGTCCCAGCTCCACTCCTGATTCCAGCTTCCTGCAAAGCAGCAAATGATGGCTCAAGTACTTAGGTCCCTGCCAACAATATGTGAAACCTGGACTGAATTCTGGGGTTCCTGGCTTGGGCCTGATCTAATCCAGGCTGTTAGGGAGTGAACAAGTAGAAGGAGGCTTGCTCTCTATCTCTCTCAATTTTTTTTATTTATTTTCATTTCTTTGAAAGGGAGGGAGGGAGAGAGAGGGAGAGGGGGAGAGAGAGAGGGGGAGAGAGAGACCCCAGGCTAGCCCTTCACCTTAGCCCAGGGTCTGGTATACAGCAGGGGGGTGATGGATAGTTTTTACTCTTGTGAACAAATCCAGGAGGTTCTGGAAGTTCTGGTTCCTGAAGGGGCAGGAGTTTAGGAGCCTGCTCACTGCAGGATCTGCTTGTGTCTCTAGCAAATGCTGTACGTAGGTTCTCAGCTGGGTGTGGCCCAGCTGCGGCTGCACCAATGTGAGACTTACGGCAGCGCCTGCGCTGAGTGCTGCCTGGCCCGGGACCCGTACTGTGCCTGGGATGGCACCTCCTGTACCCGCTACCGCCCCAGTCCTGGCAAGCGCCGGTTCCGCCGGCAGGACATCCGGCATGGCAACCCTGCCCTGCAGTGCCTGGGCCAGAGCCAGGAAGGTGAGTGGCAGCAGGTGTGGAGCAGGGACTGCCCTATAGACTCCCGACTCAGCCTGTGGCCCGCCCTCACTCCTGGGACAGCGGCCTCAAACTGTTCCTGTTGCAGCAGTCCTCAGTTTCCCTGTCTGGGCAGCTCCCATCAGTGTGTGGGTGCAGAGTCTTTGGACACAGTGACTGGCGAGGGTAATTGGGGGGAGGGTGTCAGGTCCCTGTCACACTGGTGGCATAGTTCCTGGGCTGTGGGAATCAATTTGTGACCCTGGGGGCCTAGGTCCCCTAATTCCAAACTTTGGCCAACTTGCACTTCTCTGCAGACGAGGCTTGGGGACTTGTGGCCACCACCACGGTCTACGGCACAGAGCACAACAGCACCTTCCTGGAGTGCCAGCCCAGGTCACCCCAGGCCGCCGTGCGCTGGTTCCTGCAGAGGCCAGAGGATGGGGGGCCTGACCAGGTGAGTGAAGACCCTGTCCCAGCCCTGTGTGTCCTGAGCTCACCTCTGTCCCTGAACCCCTGGAAGGTTCCACCTAAGAGAGATGTGTCTCTGGCCTCTGTTTCTGCCATCTGGCAGGGGCGAGGGCAGGGGGTGTCAGGCCAGTCCAACTGGAGCTCTCCCTCTCTGAGGGGCAGGGGGAGAGGGAGAACCAGGTCTGGGCTGGACAGGAAGACTCCCTGTTCACATGTACATGGCTCATCTCTGGCGGGTCTCAGTTCTCTGATCACTGGTCCTTGCCTGCCCCCCATTCTTGGCCCCATACTTCCCCCTTGGAGACCAGCTGTCTTCCCAGGCCCCTTCCTCCCCACTCTGGAAAGAACCGCCAGCCCCAGAGATGGCTTCAGTCTGGGGCCCAAAGCCCCAGATGGCGTGGGCTGGGCAGAGTGAGGAGTCTTCTCCCACAGGGCTGGGGAGGGGAAGGAGTCGATTGCAGGAGGGGCTCGCCCTGCAGCTTGGGAACCGGGGGAGGCCGGCCTTGGGCCAGCTGTTGGGCTGGGCACCAGGAAGACTTCCAGAGGGTGGAGGAGCAATAAGATGGAGTTACACAACCCTAACCACCCAAGCCGGCCCCCCACAGCCTGCGCACGTGCAGACAAAAGCTAAATGGGGCCCAGGCCACAGACTGGCTGGGATGAGAGCAGCCCTTCTGTTGCCAGCACCCTGTGGCCTGGTGTGAGCCTGTGTGCACGGAAGGGGACAGAGTGGAGGGGCGTCCCCAAGCCTGGTCCTGAGGAAAGCAGTGGACAGCCTCCCAGCCCCTGTGCCATGGAGGGCTGTGCACCAGACCCCTGGAGGCCAAGCTTGTTGCCCCAGAGCTCCAGCTGTGGGAGAAACCCATCAGCCGAGGTGGTGCAAAGCCCCAACTGCGGGCCCTGTCCGGGGAAGGTGAGGCCCTGCCTGTGGTTAGCTCACAGTCCCCCCCAAGAAGGGGAGAATGGGCAAGGGGAAGAGCCCGAGCCCTGGGCCCTGACAGGGGCACACGTGGAAGAGCAGGGAGCAGAGATGCTGATGGCTGCCCCCTCTCCCAGCAGGTAAAGACGGATGAGCGAGTTGTGCAAACAGAGCAGGGGCTACTGTTCCGCAGGCTGAGCCGCCTCGACGCCGGTACCTACACCTGCACAACGCTGGAGCACGGCTTCTCCCAGACCATTGTCCGTCTGGCTCTGGAGGTGATCCTGGCCACGCAGCTGGACAGCTTGTTTCCGCGGGAGCCAAGGGTAGAGCAGTCCCCAGCCCGGGGCAGCCTGGCCTCTTCCCCGCCCAAGGCCTGGTACAAGGACATCCTACAACTCACTGGCTTTGCCAACCTGCCCCGGGTGGATGAGTACTGTGAGCGCGTGTGGTGTGGGGGCCTTGGGGAGCGCCCAGGCTCCTTCCGCAGCCGGGGCAAGCAGGCCAAGGGCAAGAGCTGGGCAGGGCTAGAGCTGGGCAAGAAGGTGAAGAGCCGGGTGCAGGCGGAGCGCAATCGGACTCCGAGGGAGGTGGAGGCCATGTAGGAGTGGCCGGAGAGGGGGGATCAGGATGGGCCAGGGGAGCCAGAGAAGCCCCTGGCATCTCCCACCCAGCCAGCAAGGGCAGGGGAGGCCAGGATGCCTGATTGCCACCCACAGGAAAGACCAGGGGCCCCATGGAAGGGACCTGTGCCTGACGTGAGTCCCTGCTCCTCTTTATGCTCTCAGTCCCAGGCTGGAGCCAGCACCCTCTGGCTGCTGGCAGCCCCCAGGGGCCCTGCCATTTGTTCTCAGAGATGGCCTGACTTCCGGAGTACATTTCCGGTTGTGCCCAGAGGCAGAGGGTTGGGTAGTTTTTTCCCAGCCTAGTGAACAATGGCCATTTCAAGTGACTCTTAACATGGGTGGTGGCTCTAAGGAGGCCCTGGGCCTGGGGCCCTCAGGCAGCCAGAAGAGGTTAGGGTGGCCTCTAATCCAGAGCCTGTTAAGCAGAGCCCACCCTGGAGGGGCTGGAGAGGAAAGCAGCCATGCCCAGCTATCTCAGTGGCTCCCTGCTGGGCCCACTTCTCTTTCATCTCAGAATCTCCCAGGGCCTACGCCTTGGGCTCTACTTTATACGCCAGCGAAGGAAGGAGGTCCCACAGTCCTCCACGGCCCCACCATCAGGGCTGCAAGCTGACCCACAGGGGCAGGGTGGGTTCAGAGAATGTCATCCCTCATCTGCACATCCTGCAGGTGGGAGAGGGCACCTGAAGCAGGCGGGGTAGGAGGACACGGCTGTCTCAGCCGGGGCAGTGCAAGCACATGGGCTCATCGTGTGGAGGCTGTGCCAGCTGCAGCCGGTGGTCAGCTTCAAGGCGGAAATGAGAATCGAGAGGTGCTGGAGATGAAGTGAGAGTGGGAAAAACCCCCAGATGGGCTAGGGGACCGAGGAGCAGGAGTCCTTAGGGAATCAAGGTGGCTTTAGGATGTTTCCAAGTCTGGAATCTGTATTTTCCACTAAGTAAGAGCTGGGCATGGGTGGTTCATTTACCCAGCCTTTGTGTCTTCTAAGGGAAACAAATGTAAAGGTGAAAAGCTATGAAGAGCTGTAAGTCCTGCTGTTTCTGGGAGTGCAGGGAGTGCGGTCACCATCAGCAGTTTCCTGGGCCGGGGAGCCCTGATGTGGGGAGGACTAAATGAAAAGACACTCCCGGCCTGCACAGGAACTAGGCAGTGATGCACAAACAGGAGGGAGACAACGCACCGGGCTTGAAATTCCCTCCAAGAGGAAGAAAGGAAGGAGGGGGAAACAAGAGGAAAAGCAAGACAGGGCTTCCTGCCCCTACTGAAACTCCAACCCAGACAGCTTTGGGAGTCCAGTCCCCCATCCTGGGTGCTTCCACGGTGCTGGGATGGGAAACAGCCCCGTACCTGCTCCCCTTTCATTGGGCAGCAAACCCCAGGCACCCAGATTAGCCTGATACTACCTTGAAATCCTGTGGTAGGGTGCAGCCTGCAGGGAAGGCAGAGGTCAAAGCAGAGGAGGAAGGGGGTGGGCAAGCTGCAGAAGCGGGGAAGGGCAGACGGAGAGAATGCAGAGCCCCTGCCAGCTCTGCCCTCTATTCCAGGGAAGCAAGAAGAAAAGCCCAGGCTCTCAGTGGCCCTTGAGCTGGGCCCAGCTAGGCAGGGTCCTCTGGGGAAGTTACCCTGGAAAATGCAGGGAGAAGGAGCATGGGATCTCAACAGCACCTGGGACTCTCAGATGGCCTCTTGCCCCTTCCCCGGGAACTGACTGATCTGCTCCCAGAGCTGCACACACACACACACACACACACCCTTGCCTGGATCCTAGTTCTGGGGCCTGTGGCTTCTGTGTCTTCGGAGCAAGCTTCCCCTAATTACTATTGTTATTTCTATTGTCATGACGGCCCTGAGCTCTGCTGAGGAAAGCGGAAGCTGCCAGGAAAGGGACGGAGTTAATTTTACAACACATAATTATATCTGCATTGTATCTGTGTGTGTCTGTACTGAACTGCCTGATGTCAACTACGTGAGCTGCAAATACAGCCTCCTTCCCTCCCCTGCCTTGAGGAGAAGGAGCCACTCTGCGAGGGAATGGGGTGGGGGTGTAGGCATGGAAGGAGTCCGCCAGCTTTGTCTATGAAGCTGAGACTGATCATTAAATTAGGAAGACCCTGCCCTGCGGGCTTATGAAACTGACCTTCTTGGAACTTCCAGGAAGACATTCTGAGCCAGAAAAAAACAGCGCTGGCAGGGGGGCAGCGGGGCATGGAGGCAGCTCCCTTTTTCCCAGTAACAACACTGCAACACTTCCCTCCTGCCCGCCTTCATCCCCAGCCACATACCAATGTATATTAAGGCTGCTCTGCTCCTGCCTGCCCCTGCCCGCCCTCAGCCTGGGGAGGAGGGGAGGCCCCAGGAGTCTGACCTGCTGGGCACACTGCAGAAGGCCCCTCTGACACTGACTACCATTGCCCCCGGCGGCATCACGTCCCCTGCCCCTCAAAGAGACCTTGCCTGTGCAGGAGAGTGCTATTACCCCCACCCCCGGGGGTACCCTGGGCCTCTGGCATGGATGAGCCCCTGAATCCAAGCTGTAGACCTGCAGGCATAAAAGGACAGGCTGCTCACCTGTTCCATCGTGGGCTTGGGCGCCTCCTGCTGCTGCCTGCCTGCCTGCCATCTTAACACAGGCCTGACCTGACTGAACCCAACCCATCATCACTGATGAGAGGCATGGGGAGGGGAGCAGACGCCATCTCCATAGCCCCCGCACCCTCAGGGACAGCACAGTGTCTCTGCTCCCTGCCCCCCCGCCCACCTCCCATCCTGAGCCCCATTTCCTGCTGCAGCGATGTCACCCTTGCTCTATCTTCCTCTCACAGCTTTTTCCTCTAAGTCTCATGCTTTCCCCAGTCCTGGGGCCCCTGTTTCACAGTTTCCCAAACAGCTTTAGAGCTGGGAAGGGGATCAGAGCCGTGAGTTGAACATTCCCAAAACGGCATCCTGTGAAACAATGGTCCCCTAAGATCTTCCACAGTCAAACTGGAGAGTCCCACCGGCACCCAGGGAGCTGTACACTGCCGCCTGCTGGCCGTGTGAGACCCCAGAAGTCCCGAGACTCTCGTGTGCCTACTGTGTGCTCTGTGATTCTCCAAAAGCTTCTGCACGGAGCAGCTAACATCTCCTGTTTCTAACGCTTGGGAAATGATGATTAGATCACTTCTCTCCCGTGACACATGGAGTTGGTTCGTCCATCTCTGCCTTCAAAGCCTCTAGACGCCGGAGGCCCCGAGCCCCTAGGCGGAACAGCCACATCTGGATTTTCGTGGCTCTCAGCAGAGAAGGACTTGCTGCTCCAGGTCAGGCTGCCAAGCCACCAGCCTGCTGGCCCCGGGGCCTGGGCTTGGCCTGCCTTTGGCTCCCTTCCTCCCACACCTGAGTCCGGCCTGGTTCCCTGTGGAGGGCTAGGAGTCACCCCAAGTCTCTGTCCCGCAGTTCAACAGAGTAACTCCCAAGGAAGGGGTGCAGTGCAGGGAGGGATCAGAATAAGGGTGGAAAAGAGCTTTTGGCTTTCCCAAGTGACTCCTGTGCTTTCATTTAGCTAAGCTGGGGTCAGATCCTAGACAGCCTAGGATCCCAAGGATGGGCAGAGAGAAGCCAGGCCGTTTTCTCTATGGGCTGCAGCACTAGCCAGGTGGTCCAGAGGGCTGCTTCACGTGGCCGTGCCAGTGCAGTTCTTCCTAGAACTAGAAGACGAAAGCTCACAAACAGCCAGTTTCTGACCACGTTACATACCCACTACCACAGCCTCACCCCAGTGCTGGGCTGCAGAGGCTTCCATGGGAGAAAGTTCAACACACACTGAGGACAAACCCCCAGGGTCTTCTAAGACATCAAACTGAGGGCGAGGCACAAATAGGGCTAGGCTGGGACAAAATGTCTGCTAAGGAGCTGGGGGGCTGTTGGGCCCTGCCCACCTTGGGTGTACAGGAGATGAGGCAGGGCAGCTGCGGCCCTGGGCCCACTCCCACAGCCCACCTTTGCCATGCAAGGTGCTGCTGGGCGCTCGCCTCAGGCTGCAGCCTAATGACGCCTTTCACTTTCCCTGCTGGACTTTCGATAAGGAAACTCCTGGTTCCCCTACGTAGAGGCTGGGAACTGCCGCAATGTCCCCAGGGAGGCCTGTGAGGGCCGCTGGCCGCCAGCCTGCACTCAGGGACTCTGCTGAAGGGGCTCATCTGACCACACTTGACCTCTCTTTCCCAGTGAGGAAAATGAATGGAGCGCACCCTGATTCATCCAATGGGGTGTGTTTCACCGCCTCAAGTGTCCCATGAGCAGAGGGACAAGCAAAGGCAGGGGACAGCTGTGGGCTGCATCACAAAGGCAAGGTGCCTGCCATCAAGTGGACGTGACAGTCCTAGGGACCCATGGAGCCCAGCTGGGCCTGTTGGGGGGGCAAGGCGGGCTGGGCTGTCACAGATAAAGGTATGGAAGACTGACGTGTCAGGCCAGCAGCTTGCTTTATGGGCATGATCTCATCCCTTCGCTCTGCACCACCTCCGCCCGGCCCCTGTTGATAAGGATCTGGGGCTGTTTCCTGTAGTCCAAGGGTCTCAGACAATGGTGTGAACGGCTGGGCCCACTGGAAAGGACATTGTTCAGAGAAGAAAAAACAACATCCCAGCACAAAGCCAGGGCAGGAGCTGTCTAAATGCAGGGCCTGTTTACAAATCCATGATTTCCAAGGGGGAGGAACACAATGGGGGATTGTTTTGGCGGGCTGGTGTCCCCTCCAGTGTGCTCCAGGGAGCTGGAAGCAGCTTTGATGGCCCAGACAGATCTCAGATGCTCTGAGAGGGAAGGACACCAATGGCGCGGATGCCTTCCTGTTTCTCAGAGGGACACACGGACCGAGGTCAAGAAGCCACTGACACTACATTCAGGGGGAGGGGGTCTATCCACTCAGGCCTCGTGCTGCCTCACTGCTCACGGACCCCAGGGTTACAAGGGGGTTTCCTAAGGAGAAGTGAAGGCAAGGTTTTTGTTTTTCATTTTGTGAAAGCTACAACTTGGTGGGCATTTGGGGCAGCGGTTAAGATGCCCCTTGGGAAACCTGCATCCCATATCAGAAGTGCCTAGTTTGAGTTCTGGCTCCTTCTGTGTGTGATCCAACGTCCTGCTAATGCATATCCTCGGAGGCAGAAGATGATTCCTCAGTAGTTGGGTCCTTGCCACCCATGTGGAAGACCCAGATTGAATTCTGGGCTCCTGGCTTCAGCCTAGGATAGCCCTGGCTGTTTCAGCCATATGGGGACTGAACAAGCAGGTAGAAGACATCTTTCTTCTGTCTCTTTGCCTTTCAAATAAAACAAGAAAATAAACTTTTTTTTTTTTTAAAAAACAGAGAAACATCAGGGTGGGTGTTGTTGTGTAGGGGGTTTAGCCACTATTTACAATGCCTGCATGCCAAACCAGAGTGCTGATTCAAGCCCTTGCTACTCTGGGCTTCTGATGCAGTTTCCTGCTAATTTGCCTGGGAGGCAGCAGATGATGACTCAAGTACTTAGGCTCCTGCCACCCACGTGGGACATCTGGATGGAATTCCTGGCTCCTGACTTCAGCTTGGCTCAACCCCAGTTGTTGTAGGTATTTGAGGAGTGAAAGAGCTGATAAAAGCTTGCTCTCGCTCTCTTGCTCTCCCTCTCTCCTTCTCTCTGCACTTCAAATAAATTAATCTTAAAAGAAAAAGGAAAATATCAGCTCTTCAGTTTTTGGCCTCTAACTGCTCTGTTGCTTTTGAGGGGAAAATGTGCAGGGAATGAGACCTTGGCAAATAGTTGGGTCTTTGAAGTGGAACTCCTGGCTTGGTTACCAATGAACCTCCTCACAGAGGCTCTGATGAGGCTGGGACTCACCTCCAGCCCTGCTGGGAGCACACAGGGAGCTGACACGCTGTCCCTGGGCTCAGGGCCATGGAAGTGCAATTTTCATTGCAAGCTCCCTCCCTTCCCACAGAGGTAGAACCTTTGAACCACACCGAGAGGCCCTGATGTTAGTTACTGTGCGTGTGGGCATATGGCTGGGTGTATGTGTGCATATGGGTGTAAGTGTGTCTATATAGGTGTGTGCATATAAGTGAGTGTGTGTGCTGGAAGCATGAGGCAGAATAGGAACAGAACCGTATCACATATTCCCTTGGGACTGGCATCTGCCATTTTTGGTAGAGGAGTGGGTAGCTGGGTATGAGAAGGCCACTTGGGGTCTGCAGAGGGAGACTATGAAGATGGGCTGTCTGAGGATGTGACCTGCAGTGGGAAGTCCAGCAGCTTTTTTTTTTTTTTTTTTTTTTGACAGGCAGAGTGGACAGAGAGAGAGAGAGAGAGAGAGAGAGAGAGAAAGGTCTTCCTTTTGCCGTTGGTTCACCCTCCAATGGCTGCCGCGGCCGGCGCGCTGCGGTCGGCGCACCGCGCTGATCCAATGGCAGGAGCCAGGTGCTTCCTCCTGGTCTCCCATGGGGTACAGGGCCCAAGCACTTGGGCCATCCTCTGCTGCACTCCCTGGCCACAGCAGAGAGCTGGCCTGGAAGAGGGGCAACCGGGACAGAATCCGGCGCCCCGACCGGGACTAGAACCCGGTGTGCCGGCGCCGCAAGGCGGAGGATTAGCCTAGTGAGCCGTGGCGCCGGCCCCAGCAGCTTTTATGCTTGTCTCTAAATCCAGCAGGAACACATCTACTAAATAAACTCAAACGGATGTGTTTAGAACAAGTGAGGAGCAGTAAGTCCTATGCAATTCCAAAACAGATGAAGCTTTTCATAGCCTGTTCAAATCTTCCCAGTCTAAGAGGTCGCAATTCTTTTCCTCAATGCACTCACAGTGCCCTCTGGTGTTTGGCAGCAAAACAACAGGCATGTGAATAGGTCCAAGCTTATCTACAGAATTAGCAGAAGTCAAACTATCACTGAAGGTGAGGTCCTGGGCCAGGCACCGAGGGGAAGAAAGGCTAATAAGACCCAATCAGACAGACAGTGCCCTGCCTGTAAGGGGCTGTCAGCACAACTGGAGGTCAGACAGAAGGAGACATGCTGTATGGGTCACAAGCAGAGGCCAAAGAGTGGCCAGGGATGACGAAGTGGCCCTTATGCTAGGTTCAATAGACTGAGGATGGGAGGGAGTTAAGCCAGTATTCCTGGGTGGCCAGGGAGAGGGCCAGTGGGTGATGTATCCTGGAAGATGCAGTCAGCTTGACAAGAAAGAGGGCAGCTGAACAGAGAGTGAAGCAGAGGGAAATTCTAGCATTTTTGGTCTTAGTTTATGGTAAAGGTAGGGTTGGAGAAAGGGAAACAAGTACTTTGTGGACTGCAGGTGGTGACTTCCGTCCAAAAGGTACAGTACAGTATGGAAGGCAGAAAAAATGGCTTTACAGTGAAAAAAAAATCCTCAGTCAGATGATGAGAGCTATCAACAGCAGTGGCAGCTTGTGTTCACAGCATGCGACTTGAGTATCAGGTGCTGGAAACAGTGCTTTACCTGCATGGTCTCCCTCCCCCAAACCCCTAGCATCCAGTCTAATCATGAGGCAAACACCACACAAGTCCCAACTGAACGACCCTCTACAAAATACCTGACTAGTTCTCAAAAGCTTCAAGGTCATCAATAGCAAGAGAAGTCTGGCAAACTCAGCGCCAAGAGGAAGGTAGACATGGGATAACTCGGTGCAGTGTGGTGTCCTGCAACAGAAAAGAGACCTCCGGTAAAAACCAAGAAAATCTGGACAAAGTATGGCCTTCAGTTAATAATCATGTATCAGGGCCAGTGCTGTGGCTCAGCGGGTTGTCTCCACCTGTGACGCCAGCAGCCCATATGAGCACTGGTTCCAGTCTCAGCTGCTCCACTTCCTATCCAGCACTCCTGTATTGTAATGTACCCACACAGGAGACCAGGGCCCTCACTTCAGCCTGGTCCAGTCCTGGCCATCGTGGCCATCTGGGGAGTGAACCAAGGTATGGAAGCTTGCTCTCTCTCTCTCTCTCCATCTCTGTAACTCTGCTTTTAAAATAAATAATGAATAATAAATCTTTTAAACAAATCATAATATCAATATTGATTCATTAGTTGTGACAAATTTACTGTACTAACTTCAGATGCTAGTAAAGGGGCAAGGGTTATGGTCTAACAGGTGAAGCTGCCACCCACAACAATGGCATCCATTATGGGTGCCGGTTCAAGTCCCAGCTGCTTGACTTCTGATCCAGCTCCCTGCTAGTGGCCTGGGAAAGTAGTGGAAGATGGCCCAAGTTCTTAGGCCCCTGCACTCACATGGGAGACCCAAATGAAGCTCCTGGCTCTGGCTTGGCCAAGTCCAGGCCGTTGCAGCCATTTGGGGAGTGAAACAGTGGATGGAAGACCTCTCTCTCTCTCCCTTTCCCTATCTTCCCACTTTCTCTCTCTGTGCATCCATTAACTCTGACTTTTAATAAATAAATCCTTTAAAAAAAAAAAAAGATGTTAGAGGAGGAACTGGGTTTGGGATACAAGGGACTCTGTACTAACTTACATTTTTTCTGTAAGTGAAAACTATTTAGGCCCAGAGGAAGAAAGAACTCCAGTGTGGGCTTTCTGGCCTACAAGAATGGAGTTGGCCATTAACATCAATGGGGAGTAAAAAGATACAAAGTGAGACACAGCAGGGGTGTGCCCATGAACAGATACTGTGCTGCTTGTAGGCAGGTGCTGAATGTCTGGGTTACTCAGTCTCTCTCCTGTCACAAGTTCCACTCTCCACCCACTGACATGGAGGTCGCCCTTCCTACGAAGGCAATGATACCACCACAGATACCTAAGGATATGTCTGGTTACGGAAATTCTAGGTTAAGAAGCCAACGTCTCCAAGAAGGGTCTTTCAGTTGTGCATTATCACTGCAAGAGTTAACAGTCTACAGTCTTTCTTGTCACTTGCAGTACTGACCAAATCTCCTTAGATGCCCAGGGGAGGAAGAGTAGCATTGAGTTGCCATACCTGTTAGCGAGAAAATGAATAAAATGGGCACAGTTGAGGGGAGCCTTGGAGTGACAGGTGTGCAGGAAACCAAGGGCAAGCCCGCTCACAAGCAGGCTCTAGAAGTGCATCACAGCTTGTGAGAATTGTATTTCAAGGCTTTTTATTGATCATTTGCAACACTGGGCAAGAACTAGCAATAGTACACAGAAAAAAAAAAAAAAAGAGGCAGTTATTACTTCAGGGGGAAAAAACCCAGTATGGAGGAGGAACGGTAATCACAGTGGATGACCTGGCTCAGTAGACAAGTTTTGCAAAGTCATGGTGACCTAAACAATGAAAGTTAATCTAGTAAAAATTGTGATGAGACTATGTGGTGGTGCAAATGAAAATGGGAAGGCTCTCAAGGTGCTAAATCTTTGTGACGCAATGAAAAGTCAATCATGTCAGACAAGTAAACCAAACATGGCTAAAATAAATGGAAAGTGGACGCACTAAGGGACTAGGCCTAGAAGTAGGCATGGGTAAGACTGGGCTTCATCACAAGCCTTTGTGGCAATATTAGACATTTCAAAGCAGTGTTACTTTGCTTGCCTACTTTGATAACAACAAATACCTTCTGCTTGATTCCTAGTGAATGTGATCAGAGCTGAAGGCACCACTGTGGACACACTGGATCCAAGTCTGCAGGGCCTGGCAATGCTTGGAAGGAGAACCCTGTCCCTGTCCTACACCACTTGTGACAATGACTCCATGAAACCCGGACAACTCGGTAGCTGGCAGTGATTCTGAGCTCCTCCCACTAGCCCAAATCCCATGACATTATTAAAAACATGCAAATTTAAGATATGCTCAATTCAGTTTCTCCTGAGGCCTTCTGCCAGGCTCCTCACCCAGCTGCCTGCCTAATGTCAATGTCCTCGCATGTAAATTTAAAGTTATACTCTGGACAGAAACGCTCAAGCCACCAGGCAGTGAGAGTCTGAGTGGCCTCCTCGTGCCGCGGAGGTTCTGTGGAATCCTGTCTGCCCTCTCCAAGCATGACAGTCCCTGGCCTGCTTGAGTTCAGGGCCCCAGGCCTTGTGACAAGGGCCCCTTCACTGTCCAGTGTGGACTGCTACACTGCCCACCTCCATGGTGAGAAGCTGCGGACTTATTTGCACAAAGATCAAAGTCTTTGCCCCCGAGATGTCGGTTTTCCTGGAAATTGATTCTCCCCACAAAGAACATCTGTGTTTGAAGTTGGAAGTTCTCTATCAAGTCACTGAATTTTATGGATCAGAAAGGCGAGTTTTCTTATTTCCTCCCTGATCCCTCCAGATTCCTTAGCATGCTAGACAAATTCCAGACTGAGTTTATAAGGAGACACCAATGGAGAGAAAACCTTTATTTGCATAATAACAAATGTGAGTGAAGTAAGAAGAGGCATCCGAGAACCGGACTGAAGTGGACGCTTCTTGTGGGCGAAGAGCAACAGGGCTCTCTGGGAATCAGAGAGCACAGAGGCACACTGATGGCCACAAACAGGTCCCTCTATCGGCGTCTCCACCCTGCTCGCACCCCACGTTCCCCTGGGACTTCCTCGGCTCCTGGTGTCACTTCTGGCCCCCTTTCCTCGGCTCCTAGTCCCAAAGTGCCCCTCCCCCAGACCTGATGGAGGAGTGCAGCGGCGTACCCAAATGTATGTGGCAGCAACCGCATGAGCAGCTACTTGGATTTTTTGCCACTCCTAGGGATTTTAACACCCTTGGACCTTCTCCTGCCAGAGGATTCTGGCTTTTCTAATACAGAAGGTTCTGACCAATCAGTCCAAGAGGGGCCTGGGTTCTCTTCCAGGCTGCTGTCTCTGCAGAAGTGTTCCTCAGGGTGGAAGGCGCTGCTGCAGCAGGGGACATCACCTGAGTTTTCAGGTGTGCAGTCTGTGGTGAAACAAAGGTGGGGAAGGAAAACTCAACCTTCCGCCTCTCCCAGGTGCAAGGTGCTTAAGCCCCTCCCTGACCACTTTCCTTGTAAAGCTAAAGGTGCTAATAGTGACCACGTGGGGGCATGCTGCCTCCTCACCCTCACCCCAGTTTAGGCCAGACCACCTTTGTGCATCTCACCTGTGCCTGAAGCAGGTGAACATTCCTCACACTCCCATTTCTTACTGTTGGGTTTGAGAGCTGAGCAGCCCCTGTGGGTTCCACGGGATCCGCAGGTAGCACACAGAACGAGGCACCACCTCCTACAGGAAGAGCCAAGGAAAGGACTTGAGGGCAGACAGACACTATCCACCACGCTGGGCCCTCCTCTGCTGTGCTGAGGGCATCCTGGGCACCTTTTACTGTAGTTTACCCATCACAGAGAGAGCCCGAGATCCCAAGATGTGCAGTCAGCCACAGCCCCATGCAAGTGGCTGCGGAAAGAAACCGGCCCTGAGCGTCTCCCCACTGAGCACGAGAAGAAAAGCAGACCCTGCCAAGGACACCTGTTCACTTGCCCATGAGTGTTAGGGGCCGGTCAAGAACCGGACTTAGCTACTGAGGTTCACCCTGCGCTGTGCACACTGGAGAGACGGTCTTGCTCCTGATACTGTGCCAAAGTCCAACTCCAAGATGAGAGCTCTTCCTAGCCAGGAGCCGCTCCCTACCCTTCATCCTCAAAGCTGTCTCTGCCTTGCTCATACAGACAGGCGGGGGCATCACAATGCTGATAGCGCTGATATAACTCCGAGAAAGCCCCTGGCTCAAGCTCCCAGGCAGCATCTCTGCAATGGGAGAAGAAACAGTGAATAAGGAACACGTGCGTGCACTAATGGGCTGCTGATGCCTCTGTCTGCCAGGGAGGAAAGAGGAAGCACAGCGGCATGTGGGGCTTCGTCCCACACCCGAATTCAAGACCCAGGCCCCATGTCAGAAACAGGCCTCCTGCCCACCGGCTTCTCCTGACTATGAGCCGCACTCCCTCCGCCCCTCCATCTTCACTGTGTATCAGTCCTCCGCTCTTCTCGGTCTAGCCTCCCACCTGTGTCCTGTCGAACTAGGCAAACCACCCCATGGTGAAGTCCTGTTGTTTCCGCTACCTGTCTGGAATATGAATCCCCATTCTTAGCATTTCTTGGGGAAACTCTTCTCGATTGTTACACTGTGGACATTTGAAGAAATGCTTTGCTGATGTGTGGGCATATTTCTGTAAGAAAAAACAAGAAGACCTTTGTGCACGTAGAAACACTTTGACCATCTTTCCACTCCCTCCTGCACTCTATAAAGAGGATGTTGCCAAGACAGCTGAACTTGGGGTACAGGAAAAGGTGTTTGGGTGGGATGGAGGAGAGTGCAAATCCAGGTGTCAGACTTGGGACCACAGTACTAGCAAGAGAACTCGTGGGAGTGCTTCGGCTGGCCTCGCTAGCCATGGTGCTTGGCAGCGCTAAGCAGGGGTCAGGTACCTGGAGATTTGGCTCCCTTTCTTTCATCCCGGGAAGCAAGGCTGATTGAGGCTCCTTGGCTCATTCTTGGATGAGTCCTTTTGCTCTAGCAATGCTGCAGATTTGGTGACTATTATCTTGAGTGAGGGCTTACAGACCAACGATGGCCAGAAACTAGACTCACTTTAACTGCCTGGAACCAGCCCACATGAAGTTCTCCAGCACAGAGTGCCGAAGCTATAGTGCGTCTGAGCATGCCCGGGGGCCCTGGTTCCAGGGCGGAGACGGCCCCACCTGGATGCACTTGCGGTGGTAGACAGCTTGACTGCAACACGGGCTCTGGATGTTCTCAACACTCGTCTGGGATAAATCTTCACAACACAAGACACAGCTCTCCTCCCTCACATTCTCCCGATGGATGTCCTGTGTTGGGCGATGTTTTCCACAAAATGATCTATGGAAGGGTAAAGACGCTTGTTTTTCTGGCTTGTCATTTGTGTAGTTTCTCAGCTGCCCAGCCTCAGAAGGCTGTAGCCACACTCACGGGCAGCAGGAGAGGCAGAGTGGGAACAGCCACATGCCTTCTCATGGCAACTCTCCCAGGGCACAAAGCCCCCGGGACCATCTCCACAGCCTCCTGCTCCCGAAGCCTCCCTGGGTTCTGAGCAGCTGTCTAAAACCCCAGCTGTTTGTAATTTAAGGAGGGGATGATGGGAAGCAAGAAACGCCTGTGAAATCTCCAAATCAGGACTGTGTTTCCCGTTATTGAAAGGAGGGACAGAGTCACTGGTGAATCAAAACAGGACCCTGGAAACTGGACTCTGATTTCTTCAGTGGTTAAAGAGCAAATTACAAAAGGGTGGCCCGACTTTTCCCCTTTCCTCACTCACTTGTACTCTCCAAAAAATTGTGAAAGGCAACCCCTTTCTTGGCCACAAGGCAGATGGAAGTTCCTGAAGCACTGGTCCTTCTGGCAATTGATGGCAGCTCCCTTTTTCTTGCACACAAAGCAGACCTGCAAATGAGATCCTAGATAGTGCTCAGGGCTCCAGGAAAGGACAACAGACAGCTTGTGGCACATCTAAGGAATGCAAACGCTCTGCAGCAACAGCCATTCTCTTTCCTCAGTGGTCCTGAATTATGTTTGCTTTCCCGTCATGTCCCTCTCCTCACTTAAGACTCAACACTGCAGAGTGGAGGACTTGAGAAGGGCCCCTTGGGAAAGCAGAGTCCTTTGACTTCTAAATGGGCAATGAGGGAAAAGAACAGAATCAGGGACAGTGACGGAGATGTGACAAGAGGCCTATCCCAAAGGCCCTGTAGTGGGGGACTCTAACCTTCCTAGAAGCCCGGATTGCCTCTTTCTTGATGTCTTCAGGCAGGAATCCATGGAACCCTCTGTTGGACTGGCCCCTCTGAGGCAGCTTGCTAGATAGGATCTGGGGGTGGGGAGGGCAGAACCAGGTGTCAACGCTGATGACCAGAGAGACAGCACAGGGGATGAGGCAGATGAGGGAGAGACCGATAACAAACACAGCTGGGTGGAATTTATCCGCACTTACAGGGTAGCTTACTTCATGAAGGTTTCTGTGATACCCAGTGTTGGGTACTCTAAGTGCTTCTCAAGTATTACCTCCATGCATCCTCCTAACAACCCCAGGAGGCAGGCACCACTCCCCTCGTTTCACAGGAGCTATGGTGTGACCCGCTGATGGGCCACAGAGCTCCAGAACCTGAACTCTGACAGCCTTTGTGTTATGCTGCTTCTCATTTACCAAGGCCTCCTCCTGTGTGCCAAGCACTTTGGGGAAACACTTCTCCTGCACTGACTCATTTTATGCTCACCACAACACTATCTACAGATGCTGCTGTGAACTTCATCTTACAGAGCAGGCCACTGAGATGCAGTGCGGTGACCTGGATGGGGCCATACAGCAAGGAGGAGCAGAGCTGGCCTTCATACTCAGGCCCACAGAACTCACACTCCTACCTCTCCTAAAAAATACTCAGAGTGCTATGGAAGGGAAGCAGGGCTTCGAAATCTCCCGACTGTAGTCATCCTGCATTGCAGGGGAGGGGAAGGAATTGCACTTTCCTTTCAAAAACACATTTTTATTTTGTTTCTGAAAAGTGCCCAAAGCAGAGTCTGGAATGGGAAACCAAGCATAAAAGAAGCCAAACTATTCTGTTACATACATTGGAAGAATGTCAGAACTGCATTCCCACCTCCTAGAATCATCCAAAAATAATGGGGAGGGTGCAGCACTGCCAGCAGGAGCCATATGTAGTGGGAGCTCAGGTTATTTTATTGCTGCATTACAGAAAAGACGACCCCACAATGCTAGATGACTTGAGGGCACTTGGATCATTCCCAATTATGTGTAAAACATATATGACATGCACTGTAATACTAATTATCTCAGGTCTTTAGGATTTTACATGTGAATTCTGTTTTATACTTTTAAGGATTATTTACCTTTTCTATAAGGAGTATAATTTCTACAAACAGAGGAACCAATAGTGAAAGATCAGAAACAATCTAGGTATCCTTTAATAGGTGCTTCATACTTTTTAGCATCCCTATACCAGGAAATACCAATCAGTTATTTAAAAGAAAAAGTTGGATCTATACATTCTCCATGGAAAGATGTCTAAAATCTGTGAGATGAAAAACAAAACAGGATACCAGATATGGTGTATAATATATTTATTTTTATGTTAAAATGTATTTGCTTGTAAATGCATTGAGATCAACCAAGCCCTGACACCTGGCAGGACTTACAAGAAAGGAAAGTCACAGACCAAACTTTCTCATGGGCACAGATGTAAAAATCACACAAAATATTAGCGAATTGAATACCACATCATGGCCAAGAAAGGTTTACACTAGGAATGCAAGATTAGTTTAACATTAAAAAATATAGAAAACCACATTAACAAAGTAAATATCAAGATTATGTCTGTAGATGCAGAAAAAGCATTTTACAAAATTCAACACACAGTCATGATACTCCCAGTAAACTAGGATAACCTGACAAAAAGCATCTACAAAAAAACCCTACAACTAATGTTGTATTTGAACAGTGAAAAACTAGAACTGTTCCCTGCTGTTGGGAACAAGACAAGGATAATCACTCCTACCTCTTCTATCCAACATCAAGTTGAAGGTTCCAGCCAGTACAGTAAGGCAGGAAGAAGTGAAAGACAAAAATTGGAAAGAAAGGGCAGGCTCTGCGGCTCACTAGGCTAATCCTCCACCTGCGGCACCGGCACTCTGGGTTCTAGTTCCAGTTGGGTCACCAGTTCTGTCCGGTTGCTCCTCTTCCAGTCCAGCTCTCTGCTTTGGCCCGGGAAGGCAGTGGAAGATGGCCCAGGTCCTTGGGACCCGCATGAGAGACCAGGAGGCAGCACCTGGCTCCTGGCTTCAGATTGGCACAGTGTGCCGACCATAGCGGCCATTGAGGGGTAAATCAACGGAAGGAAGACCTTTCTCTCTGTTTCTCTCTCTCACTGTCTAACTTTGCCTGTCAAAAAAAAAAAAAAAAAGGAAAGTAGCACAACTGTCTTTATTCACATATGACATGAATGCATACACAGGAAATCCTATGGCATTTATAAAAACAAAAATAAATAAAAAAACAAACTGATAAGTAAAGTTAAAGAGATAGTACAGGACACAAAGTCAATATACAAAAATATATTGCATTTTTGTATACCACCAACAAATCTGAAGATTAAATTTTAAAATATCATATACAATAGCATAACCACAAAATATTTAGGAATATACTTAAGATGTCAAAGAGTTCTTCACTAAAACTGTCAAACATTGCTATGATAAATTTTAAGAGATCCAAGTAAATGGAGAAATATATACATCCACAGATTGGAAGATTCAATATTATTTGTCAGTTCTTCCCAAATTGATCTATTAATTCAATGTAATCCTGGTAGACATTTTTTAAAAAGAAAAACTGAGATGTTTAATATGAAATCTATAAGGAAATAAAAAGGATCCGTGAGGATACAATAATCAAGGCAGTGGAGGATGGGTGTATGGAAAGACAAATGGATCAGTGACATAAATAGGTCGACTGATTTTGATGAGGCACCATGGTCATTCAATGGGCAGGCAAAGATTTTTTGGGACACACTAAAAGCACTAACCATGAAAGAAAAATCTGATAAACTGGACTTCAGCAAAATTTAAAACTTGTTCTTCAAAAGACATCATTAAGAAAATGAAACGCAAGCCACAGACTAGAAGAAAATACTCACAATACATTTATCTGAAAAAGAATTTGTTTCAAGATGAAACACCCAACTTTTAAAATGCACAAACATTTATACAGCTATTTCACAAAAGAAAATATGTGAATAGCCAAGAAGCACATGGAGAGAAGCTCAACACCTATAGTCAGCAGAAAAATGAACTAAAGTTATAACAAGATACTAACATTATAACAGAATGCCTGAAGTTAAAGACTGACAATACAAAGTTTTGGAAAAGTATTATGCAGTTGGAACTTTCATAAACTGTGGTAGTGTAAACTGGTATAACCACTTTGAAAAGCGACTTGGCAGCTTTCAAAGTTAAACATCTAGTTAGCACACAACCACTAATTTCACACCTCAGCATGTGCTCAAGAGAATACACATGTTCACAAAAAGACTTGAACATACATGTTCACAGCAGGTTTAGTCATCACAGTCCCCAAATGGAAATGATTCACCTGTCCAGCAACAAGTAAACAGAGAAGCAGATTGCAACATACTCATGCAACAGAACACTACTAGGCAATAAAAAGGCACAAGCTACACTTGCATGCAAAAGTATGGATGGATCTCCAAAACCTTCTGTTGGGAGAAAGCAGCCAGATACAAAAAGTACATAAAGAAATGGACACTGATTAATTCTGGGTGACTGACTGAGAGGGGGCAAGAGGGCACTTTCTAGAATGAGGACATATATTTATGAATTTATCCAACTGTACATTTGAAATTGTGGCATTCTATAGTATGCAAAGTACACCTCGCAAAAAAATTGGGGGGGGGGGGGTGTCCACCCACATGGGAGACCTGGATGAGGTTCCTGGTTCCTGGTTTCAGCCTGGCCCAGCCCTGGATGTGGGACCATTTGCAGAGTGAACCAGCAGATGGAAAATCTCTTTTTCTGTAACTCTCTTTCAAATAAATTAAACACACACACACAGGTCTAGGTGGAAAGACCCAGATTTAATTTTTTAAAAAATTAGGAAAGAAATAATTGGGAGGTCATTCCAACTGCTGATGACATTTGTTTCTGGGGAGTGGGAGAAAGATTAGAAGTATGTTTTTGGAAGATAATTTTTATTGTACATATCTTATCAGAATTTTATACCAGGTGCATATATTATTTTAAAAAAAGATTTTGAAAGAAAAAAGTTATTAAGAAAACAAACAGGGTTATGGATCTGAAGCTGAATGCAAAACCAGAAAACAGCTTGTATAGCAAAAGCCATAAGACATTCAAAGCAAAGGAGGCCTTATACTCACAAGGCAGAAATAATGCACGCTGAGATTGTCTTTCTGAAGAAATTCCCCTAACTTTTCAGGATCTCCAGGTTCTTGAAAACACAGCCGACAAACTGGAAGAGAATGTTAAGAATTCATTATAGGGGCCGGCGCCGCGGCTCACTAGGCTAATCCTCCGCCTAGCGGCGCCGGCACACCGGGTTCTAGTCCCGGTCGGGGCGCCGGATTCTGTCCCGGTTGCCCCTCTTCCAGGCCAGCCCTCTGCTGTGGCTAGGGAGTGCAGTGGAGGATGGCCCAGGTGCTTGGGCCCTGCACCCCATGGGAGACCAGGAAAAGCACCTGGCTCCTGGCTCCTGCCATCGGATCAGCGCGGTGCGCCGGTCGCAGCGCGCCGGCCGCGGCGGCCATTGGAGGGTGAACCAACGGCAAAGGAAGACCTTTCTCTCTGTCTCTCTCTCTCACTGTCCACTCTGCCTGTCAAAAAAAAAAAAAAAAAAAAAAAAAGAATTCATTATAGGGGTTGGCGCTGTGGCTCAGTGGGTTAATCCTCCCGTTTGCAGTGCCAGCATCCCATATGGGCGCCAGTTCCAGTCCTGGCTGCTCCTCTTCTGACCCAGCTCTCTGCTATGACCTGGGAAAGCAGCAGCAGCTGGCCCAAGCGCTTGCACCCCTGCACCCGCGTGGGAGACTAGGAAATAGTTCCTGGCTCCTGGCTTCGGATCGGTCCAGCTCTGGCTGTTGCGGCCATTTGGGGAGTGAACCAGAGGAGGGACCTTTCTTTCTGTTCCTCTCTCTCACTATCTGTACCTCTACCTCTCAAATAAATAAATAAAATCTTTTTTTTTTTTTAAATGGCCAGCATTGTGGTGCAGCAGGTTAAGTTGTCATATCAGAGCACAGGTTTGAGTTCCAGTTGCTTTGCTTCTGATTCAGCTAAGTAAAACAGTGAAAGATGACCCAATTACTTGAGCCCCTGTCACCCACGTGGGAGACCCAGATGGAGTTCCAGGCTCCTGGCTTTGGCCTGGCCCTGGCCTAGCCTCAGCTGTTGTGGCCATTTTAGGCGTGAACCAGCAGATGGAAGATCTCTGTCTCTTTCTCTATCACTCTGCCTTTCAAATAAATAAATTTTTTTTTTAAAGAAAATGGTATAGGTTTGGCTCAAACTGATCAGTAAGAACAGAAGAGAAAGATTAGGAAGTTCAGAAGGATAGAGATGCTCCTCGACTTACAATGGGGTTATATCCTGATGAATTCATTCTAAGTTGAAAATACCATGAGCAGAAAATGCATTTAAACGCACCTAACCTACTGACATCAGAGTGCAGCAACACTGTGGAGTATGGGTTGTCTACCCTTATGATCAAATACGTGACAAACTGGGAGCTGTGGCTTGCTGTCACCACCCAGCATCCGCTGAAACAGGAAAAGCAAGAGAAGAGAGTATATGGCATACCATTAGCCTGGCAGAAGATCAAATCTGAGGTAGTTTCTACTGAGTGCAAACCACTTTCACACCATTGTAAAGCCAAAGACCCCACGAGGGATTGTCTGTATGGGGAAGAGGGTCATGTTGGCAGGGAAGAGGTTGAGAGGAAGTTTTATTTGGCATCAACTAGGGTTTATTTATTTATTTTTGACAGAGAGAGAGAGAGAGAGACAGAGACAGAGAGGTCTTCCTTCCGTTGGTTCACCCTCCAAATGGCTGCTACAGCTGGCAGAAGCCAGGAGCCAGGTGCTTCTTCCTGGTCTCCCATGCGGGTACAGGCGCCCAAACACTTGGGCCATCCTCCACTGCCTTCCTGGGCCACAGCAGAGAGCTGGACTGGAAGAGGAGCAACTGGGACTAGAACCCAGCGCCCATATGGGATGCCGGTACCGCAGGTGGAGGATTAACCTAGTGAGCCACAGCGCCGGCCCCAATCAACTAGGTGTTTTTTTTGTTTTTGTTTTTGTTTTTGTTTTTTTTTTGACAGGCAGAGTTAGACAGTGAGAGAGACAGAGAGAAAGGTCTTCCTTTTTCCATTGGTTCACCCCCCAAGTGGCCACTATAGCCGGTGTGGTGCACCAATCCGAAGCCAGGAGCCAGGTGCTTCTTCCTGGTCTCCCATGTGGGTGCAGGGCCCAAGGACCTGGGCCATCCTCCACTGCACTCCCGGGCCACAGCAAAGAGCTGGACTGGAAGAGGAACAACCGGGACAGAATCCAATGCCCCGACCAGGACTAGAACCTGGGGTGCCGGCACCACAGGCGGAGGATTAGCCTAGTGAGTTGTGGCGCCAGCCCGTCAACTAGGTTTTTATGTAATCTTGTTCACCCTGAAGGAGTTGGCTGCAACTTCTCACTTTATAGTTTGTTTTTTTTTTTTGCTCATCTCAAGTGGCTTTAATTACTAGTTTCTTGAACTTTGAACATGAAAATTTTAAATTACCTATGCTGAGTTCTTCTGGATTTTAGAGAATCTGGGAAGGAAGTGGGGTTGATGGTAACAGAAGCAAGTATACTGCCCCACACAGAAGGCCTTCTTCGCCCAGGTTTGGAGGCAGCAGCTGAACATAACTTCCAGTCGTTCTTACCAGGTCCTGAAGATGGCTTCTTCTGGGCTAGCCTCTTGGTCTTGGCAGATTTTCTGTACAAGAGAAAGCAGTATAAGGTGGTCTTTCAGGACCCTATTGACAACCCTTGTAACATTTCCCTTAATATGCCAGTCATAGATCTGATCAAACAATAAAATACCCAAAGGCTAAGACATCAGCTTCTTTTCTTTTTTTTTTTTTTTTTTGGCCAGGCAGAGTTAGACAGTGAGAGAGAGAGACAGAGAGAAAGGTCTTCCTTCCTTCCATTGGTTCACCCCCCAAATGGCTGCTACAGCTGGTACGCTGTGCCGATCTGAAGCCAGGAGCCAGGTGCTTCCTGCTGGTCTCCCATGCGGGTGCAGGGCCCAAGCACTTGGGCCATCCTCCACTGCACTCCCGGGCCACAGCAGAGAGCTGGCCTGGAAGAGGGGCAACTGGGACAGAATCTGGCACCCCAACTGGCACTAGAACCCAGAGTGCTGGCACCACAGGTGGACGATCAGCCTAGTGAGCCGCGGGGCCAGCCTATTTTCATTTTTTGAAAGCACAAAGCAAAAGTGCTGAGTTATTTGAAGACAGGATCACATTGTAACTGTGTTTCTGTCCACAGTGCCTGCACTGCCTATGTTGATATTTTTACTGTTTCTTCTGCCAGCTATTCCGAATCTCAGGCAGCTCCACTTTCACAAAGCATACTAAAGCAATGCCACAGTTGACTGAGCACTGCCCATTGCTAGGCTCCATTCCTTTTTTTTTTTTTTTTTTTTTTTTTTTTTTTTTTTTGACAGGCAGTTAGACAGTGAGAGAGACAGACAGAAAGGTCTTCCTTCCGTTGGTTCACTACCCAAATGGCTGCTACGGCCGGCACACTGATCCGAAGCCAGGAGCCAGGTGCTTCTCCTGGTCTCCCATGCGGGTGCAGGGCCCAAGGACCTGGGCCATCCTCCACTGCACTCCTGGGCCACAGCAGAAAGCTGGCCTGGAAGAGGAGCAACCGGGACAGAACCGGCACCCCAACTGGGACTAGAACCCAGGGTGCTGGCACCACAGGCGGAGGATTAGCCAAGTGAGCCGCGGTGCCAGCCAACAGGGCACTATTCTTGCCATTTTACATGGAGCATCAGCACAATGAAGCTACAGAACACTCTAAAAAGTCGGTGTTATTATGATGTACATTTTCCACATGAAGAAACTGAGGCATAAAGAAGAAACGAAGTGCCTTGTGCCAGGCCACACGATTAGCAAGTAGCAGAGCCAGGATGTGAACATGGGTAGAAAGGCTGCAGAATTAGCACTTTGCTAGTAGGGAGAGCCCTGCGAAGACAGGTAAGGCAGGCAGCTTCCAGGGAACAACTTGTGTGTGCTTCCACATCACCCACCCCAGCCTGAGACCACGCCACAGGGGACAAAAAGTGTAGCACGTACCACAGGCTCTTGGGACACTTTCTCCCCAATTCTCTGATGTTACCTACCCTACCTTAATCTTTGGCATTCCTTCTTCTTTTCTTTTACAGTCTTCATTCGCTGCTGCTAACTGCCTCTCTTATCTCGGATTCTTCTATATGATTATGAGGACAATACAGGCTCTTCCAGCTATAAATATAAACAGGGGCTGGTCAGCAATTTAATTCTACATTTGGTTATCAAGTTCCACAGGGTCAAGGTAAAGGTGTGCTTCACCTCCCAACCTATGGAATGGAATAAAAGGAACACACCCAGTATCAACGCTGGTGATGGCCAATAATTATTAAATTGTACCAAGGACTATCTAGGCCCTGCACATGTGTTAACTCGCAGAAACTCCATGTGGTATGTACCATTATTGTCCCTATTTTCAAGCGGTGACTGAGGCTCAGTGAGGTCAATATCTTGCCCAAGGTCAGTTAGTGATATATACAGATAGGATTTGAACCCAAGTTAGCAGGGCTCCAAAGGCTGTCATTTGCTCCCATGCTATATCGCTATGACACAGTGTAGCAGCGGAAGAACCTGGAACCACTGTTTGACCCAACTTGTGCCTAATGAATTCACAAGAAAGCACTCAGGAAAATGCGCTCTTCTGCACCCAAGCATGGTCCTTTATTCTACGCAGTAACAGCTGGACAAGGCTGTTCTTTCCAAGGAAGAGGAGCCTGTGAGCTTCTGGGGGCCTGGAAGCAACAGCTCCCATTAGCAAGGGATAGAAGCTTACACTAAGTGCCTCCCTCAAGCCCCACGGCTCCTCTTCATCAAGGCTCTGATGGCCAAAGGTTCAGCCTGTCCCCAATTTTTGTCTGGGTCAGGCCAGAGGTAAAAAACACCTTGCCACCAGTGTCAGCAGACTACAAAGTTACAGTTCGCACTGCGTGGGTTAACGCCGAAAGTCAAGGCGGACAAATAAAATAAATCAACCCCTATGAAGGCAAGCCAGCGTACAGTCCGGGGCTGGAGTGGACAGTGAGAGAGAGACAGAGACAAAGGTCTTCCTTTGCCGTTGGTTCACCCTCCAATGGCCGCCGCGGCCAGTGCGCTGCCGCAGGCGCACCGCGCTGATCCGAAGGCAGGAATCAGGTGCTTCTCCTGGTCTCCCATGCGGGTGCAGGAGCCCAAGCACTTGGGCCATCCTCCACTGCACTCCCTGGCCACAGCAGAGAGCTGGCCTGGAAGAGGAGCAACCGGGACAGAATCCGGCGCCCCGACTGGGACTAGAACCCGGTGTGCCGGCGCCGCATGGTGGAGGATTAGCCTAGTGAGCCGCGGCGCCGGCCTCCCTCCACTTTCTAGACAGCTGGGTCAATCAGGTCCCTCCAGAGACACACACTCGGCCACCGGCCGCCCGGGGTCAGGCTGCAGATCTTGAACTTGCAACTACTCTGCACGAAGCAGCCTACTCAGAAAAGCCAGGCTGTCCTGCACCCCCTTTCTTGGGACCGGCTCCATCTTCTGTTCCAACCCGGGAGCTGCGGTCGCAGAACTAACGACACCTGTAGGCTTCTTAAGGACAGCACTTGGGCGGGCTGGACGAGGAGAGAGAAGATCCCACGGGGGACGCCGCTGGCGCTGGGGGCCATCCGGCTGGGGGCCGTCTAGCAATAGAAATAAAACCTTGCAACGTCAGTTCTTTGCATCGCTGGGCCAGGACGTTCCTGGGACGGGATGCTGTGCGCAGCGGTCTTCAGAGCGTGCGAGGAGAGACGTCGCAGAGGCGGCCTTCCGCAAACCAAGTCGTTTCGCTGGACAAGTGCTGAGGAACGCGTGGTGAGAAAATTAAAAATAAATGTGTTCGGTCCCGCCGCCGCCGGGATAAACAATGATAGTTATTTGGAAAACACGTGTCGGTGTGGTCACAGCCGTGCCCCGGAGGTAAGAGTCGAAGGGGCTCAAGGGGCATCCCGCGGACGCCGGACCAGGCTCATGTCACGCCTGCCGGGTGGCTGGTGCGGGGCCGGGCTGCAGGTGGCCTCCGCCGCTCCCTCCTCGCGGTAGGTCTCGGGCCGCCGCTCCGGGCCTGGGCCGTCCACCCAGCTGTCGCTGAGGGCGCCGCTGTCCGGGAATTTTATATTCGTGGTCACAAGCCGTGGTAACTTCCTCACGGCGGCCGCCCCGCGCGGTGACTGCGCTGCCGAAGAGAGCGAGCGCGCAAACGGGGACCCGGTCACGCGGACCGCGACCGACGGGGACCGCTGCGACAGCAACCGTTGGCCCAGGGAGACCGCTAACGGCCGCGCGCTAACGGCCGCGCGCCCTCCCTTCCCCGCCCCTCCCCGCTCTCCCGCTCGCTCCGCCCCCCACGCACGTGCGTCGGCGTCCGGGCGCGCGCCCTCAGCCGCCGCCGGACAGGCGGAAGAGGAGCCCAGCGGCGGGCGGGGCCGTCGCACAGTGGTGACGTTGTGCTACCGGCGCAGGCGGGTGACGCGGTGGGGCCGGGTTGTCTGTGTGTGGGGCTGAGGGGCCCCGGGGGCTGTGGGGGGCTCCCGGCGGGGGCGGCGGTGGGTCGGGAGGGCCTGGACATGGCGCTGAGGGGCCGCCCCGCGGGAAGATGAATAAGGGCTGGCTGGAGCTGGAGAGCGATCCGGGTGAGGAGGGGGCCGGGTGGGCCAGGGACTGGGGAGGCCGTATGGGCTTGGGATGCCCCTGCTTGACCACCCCCCGCGTCCCCTTGTCGCCCCACCCAGGCCTCTTCACCCTCCTGGTGGAAGATTTCGGTAAGCGCCTTCCCTGCCCTCCGGATGGCGGATCGAGGGGCTGTGGGGGCCCAGCTCTGTGCCCTCGCTCCAGGGCCTGGGGCTGCCCTTCCCGACCGCTTTCTCTTCCTGATCGCAGGTGTCAAAGGCGTGCAGGTGGAGGAGATCTATGACCTTCAGAGCAAATGCCAGGGGTGAGTGGCTGGGCGTCAGGGCCGCCCCTTGCGCCCAGAGGGCTGGGGAAGGGCCTGGGGAGTAGCGGGAATCACGAGGTGTAAGACCCCCATCAAGAAGCGTCTTCCTCCCTCCTCGGTGCCTGCCTTCTGATCCAGGTGATATTTCCGCCTGTCCCAGGTTTCTCTTGTGTTTCCCTTCGGGTAGTAACCCTGCCCCCAACCCTGGCCTTCAGCTGCCTTTTTTGGCCTCACAACAGGAAGCCCCTCGCAGTGGGAAGCCCCAGGTCACACGGTGCCTTTTGTGCCCACGTGTGCACTGGCTCTAATCCCCGAAGGTCACTCTTCATGGATTGGCTGCTGTGACAAGGCCCCTTCCACTCATGGCCTTGTCCTGGTGGAGCTGCGGAGTGCAGGCGCAGTGACTGGACCAACAAGTCTGCTTTTGTTCCCTGCGGAGCGAGGGGCTGCCGCCGGTGTTCCTTTACTTCCTTGGCATCACTGGGCCTCAGGCCTTGGGTCTACAAGTGATAACGAGTGTTTAATTTCCTCATCACACAGAGCTCTTCTGCTTTTACTCTGTGTCCTGGGCCGTCGCTTGCAGCTGCCCCTCTGTCCCCCAGAACCCTTGGCTTCCCGAGGAGACTGGGTAGGCTCTTGGAGCACTCCAGCCAGAACAGACGGTTGCCTCTGTCTGGCAGACTTCGGGGTTGTGAGGGCTCAGGGCAGCTCTGGACGCTTTGGGACAAAGCCAGGGGGCAGGTGGAATCGTGGCCAGGGCCCCCGAGTGATGACACAGTGCAGAGGAACGAAAAACAGGCTGCTGACGGCCTCCGCCCCGTGCCTCTCCAGCCCCGTGTATGGATTCATCTTCCTGTTCAAATGGATCGAAGAGCGCCGCTCCCGCCGCAAGGTGTCTACCTTGGTGGATGACACGTCTGTGATCGATGACGATATTGTGAATAACATGTTCTTTGCCCACCAGGTCTGCTGGGCTCTGTGCTGTCTGGAGTGGGAGGCTGCCGTTTTCTGTGCTTGGGAAGTGGAAGTGGGAGAAAGCAGGAGGAGGAGGTGGTGGTCACAGAAAGAACCGAGCTCTTAGTCATAAAAGGAGCGTCCTCAGAGAGGGGTCATGTCTGAACCCTCTTTCCAATGCCCCATACTCCTGGTGCTAATTAAATGAGCTAGTGTTGGAAGAAGGTGATGGGAACCGATGAGGGTTGTTGTCCAGATAGGACTGTCCTGATGAACATGGGCTTGTGGGAGCGTGGGGCTTGGCATGAGGGGTGCTGGGTGAGTGTGACCATTCTTGCTTTCACAGCTGATCCCCAACTCTTGTGCCACTCACGCCTTGCTGAGCGTGCTCCTTAACTGCAGCAATGTGGACCTAGGGCCCACCCTGAGTCGCATGAAGGATTTCACCAAGGGCTTCAGCCCTGAGGTAAGCCACAGTTCCTTAACCATGGCTCACAGCTGGCTGGGCAGACCCACCCCTCCCGGGCCGCTGGAGATACCACCACATGGTATTTGGCACTTCTAGGCCATTTCTTCAAGTTACAGTTCATGTCACATTTGATCCTTAGATTAATATAGGAGGTGGTTGGTTTTAGGACCATGTATCGGGAAGGGACTCGACCTAGGTCACAGCATTACTGCCTTCCGTGATGGGACTCTCCGTCAGGATGTGCGGCCCCCCAGTGTCCCTGGTCACTATGCAGGGCCAATGCAGGCCATCTCTTTGGGGCTCCAGAGCTCCATCTGCTCCCACTAGCCCTTCAGGACAATTTGTGCTTTTTCAGATTCCTAGAATGCCTCCAGCCTGCTGCCTGGAGCCTTGCCTGTTACCCAGAGGCCCACCCGAGTTCTGACGTAGCCTTATTTTCTTCTCTAGAGCAAAGGATATGCAATTGGCAATGCCCCGGAGTTGGCCAAGGCACACAATAGCCATGCCAGGTGTGTGGAAACTGTGGTAGCGGACGGTAGGGCGAGGGTGGAAAGGAGTGTCATTTTGGGAGCCCTGACTGTGTCTTCTTCAGGCCCGAGCCACGCCACCTCCCTGAGAAACAGAATGGCCTTAGTGCAGTGCGGACCATGGAGGCGTTCCACTTTGTCAGCTATGTGCCTATCACAGGCCGGCTTTTTGAGCTGGATGGACTAAAGGTCTACCCCATTGACCATGGTAGGTACCCTGAGTTGATGGCCTGTTGGGTTTCTCTGCTTACCTCCTGGGGATCTGGGGCTCAGGGCCATCTTGTTCTTGGGACCCACTGGTAGGAGGGGGTGGGCACTGAGAACATCTAACTCTGGCCAGGATTTCAATCTGCCCCACATTGCCTGACCAGCTTGGGACTCCCTGGCTCAACTCTCTTCTCTGTCTTCCTTCCCACCCCTGGCCTGCATAGAGTTAGAGTTTCCTACCTGCTGATTCCTTGTCTTGGTGTCCTTTAGGGCCCTGGGGAGAGGATGAGGAGTGGACAGACAAGGCCCGGCGGGTTATCATGGAGCGCATCGGCCTCGCCACTGCAGGGTAAGGGCCCCGTGTCTGCCCTGCCCTGCCCTCTGGAGCTGTGCGCCCTTTGGGAGGAACAGAGAGAAGCCAGGTGATCTGTAAATCCCAAGACCACATGATGAATTTGGCAAGGTCAGACTTAGATTTTAGGCTTCCAACTCCTTGCCCTATTTCCTGCCTGGGCTGTCTGTGGTCTGCCCCTGGATGGGTTGCAGAGGGATGGCCCAGGTGTGCTGGCTCATTTGCGCACAAGCCCCTCACACAGCTCTTTGGCAGGCACCAGCACAGGTGCCTGGTGTGAATGGCCAGCCACTGCCTGCCTATTAGGGTGGGGCCTGTACCTACAGGTGCAGGTGCGACCGCAGAGAGCCCTCCCTGTGGGGTTATCTGTCTCAAGCTGATGGCGCGGCCTAGGTGGGAGCTGCTCTCACAGCTGCGGCTGTGACTGCAGGGAGCCCTACCACGACATCCGCTTCAACCTGATGGCAGTGGTGCCCGACCGCAGGATCAAGTACGAGGCCAGGCTGCATGTGCTGAAGGTGAACCGTCAGACAGTACTGGAGGCCCTGCAGCAGGTGGGCGCCTCCCCTGCCCGGCCCAACCCTCCTGGCCTTTCCTCCCATTGTAGCACCTATCTCTGGTTTCCAGGTCATACACGCTGCTGATCTGGGCTTCAGCTAACCATTCCTTTGGTCCCTTTGTGGGGAAGCCGGGACTTCGAGTTGGGAGGGAGAATTGTGTCTAAAAGAAGGTTTTGACCTGGCTGTTATGTTTCCTGTGAGTTGAGCGTACGGGTCAGAGCCAAGGCCACTGTGCTGGCCCTCAGCCCTTCACTGTCCTCTGAGCCTTCAATTCTGTTTTCAGCTGATTAGAGTTACACAGCCAGAGCTGATCCAGACCCATAAGTCTCAAGAGTCACAGCTGCCTGAGGAGTCCAAGCCATCCAGCGGCAAGTCCCCTGTGGGGCTGGAGGCAAGCAGGGCTTCAGCGGCCCCTGATGGCACCCACACAGGTACTGGGGGTACCTCTCATGAACCTCAGAGCCACTTGGGTGGCTTGAGCTGAGGGGCGGCCTGAACAGAGCGAGCCTTTCCGTCGAGGTCCTTGGGCGGTGTAGAGGCTGCTCCGGAAGACAAGCCAGTGGCTGCAGCTCTGCCGCTCTGAGCACAGTTTAAAGCAAGCACCTGAGGTGGCTGCATTACCCAGCCCTGAGCCCTTCTCTGTCCTGTCCAACCGCTTGCTTTGCTCCAGGGCCTTTTCCTTTCTGTCCGCCTCTTTTTCTCCCTCCCTTTTTTTCCCAGTCTTGCTGTGGGACCATGACTTAGAGCTGGCGTAGCAGCTCCTTGGGGAAGGAAAGGGAGGAGCACTATGTCACAGGACCGGGAGCCTGGGCTTTTCTTGAGGATCCCAATGAGTCCTGCCTGTGCCTCTCGTCCTATTGCAGATGGTGTGGAGGACGTGGCTGGTTCATGCCCACAGGCCCTGGCCCACAGCCCTCCCGGCAAACCCAAGCTGGTGGTGAAGCCTCCAGGGAGCAGCCTCAACGGGGTCCCCCCCACCCCCGCCCCCATTGTGCAGCGGCTGCCGGCCTTTCTAGACAATCACAACTATGCCAAGTCCCCCATGCAGGTGAGCCGGGGGCACCTAGGCAGGAGTCCTCTGGAATGCTTTTGAGAGACCACACAGGCAGTCTCCCTGTGTGGTTGCTGGGTGCCCCCCTCCCACCTGGGTTGCCACACTCCTCTGAGGCTCAGAGGCCCCCCTAATGGCAGGGACTTAGGGAGCCAGGGAGTGCTCCAGTTACAGGGCCTGCTCTTCAGTGTGGTTACACGGGTTGGGTCCTGCTGGCGAGCTAAAGGCACGTGTCAGGGGCCCTGTGGTGTAGTAGGGCAAGCAGCCTCCCAGAAACCAAGGGGGTGGGGAGTGCTCTGCGGCACCTGCCAGGGCCCAGCAGACTCATTCTGGAGAGCCATGCGGCTTTCTCCCGCTGTGAGTGCTGCGCCCAGCCAGGGCTCAGCAGTTCTGCTCCTGCCTGACCGCCCTGGTGTCTACCCCAGGAGGAGGAAGACCTGGCAGCAGGTGTGGGCCGCAGCCGAGTTCCAGTCCGCCCACCCCATCAGTACTCAGATGACGAGGATGACTATGAGGATGATGAGGAGGACGAGGTGCAGAACACCAACTCTGCCATCAGGTCAGGCCCAGTTCTGTAAGAGCAGCAGGCTCTGGGTATCTTGGTCCTGCCCGAGTGTTCCATCCCGTGTCCTAGAATGCCTGTCAGCAGATAACACTGAGCAGCTGGAGGGCATAGGACCCGGGGAGGCTGGCCCCTCATCCTCAGGAAGTGTTTGGTGGGCTTAGAGGAAGGCTGCACACCTAAGCACACCTCACCTAACCTGCGTCTCCGAGGTTATCCTGTTGGAGGTGGTCTTGCAGCTGGCCCTCAGAAGGACTGGGTGGGACAGGGATGGAAGAGGTGTTGGGGGTAGCGAGGCAGCTTTGCTGGAAGACACAGCGTTGGCAGAAGGCCAGAAGTGAGGCCACTGGAACAGAGGAGATGTCTCTTGAGGATACCAGGCATGGGATGGCTAGGTCAGGCTGCTTGGATCAAGTGCCAGGAGCTTCAGGGCCACCCGGAGGCCAGGATGGGTTCACGCCGTTCTAGGCATTGCTGGTGTGGTTACCTGACCTCTTTTGGCTCGCCTCTTCTTGGGCCCCACAGATACAAGCGGAAAGGGCCAGGGAAGCCTGGGCCACTGAGTGGTTCTGCGGACGGGCAGCTGTCAGTGCTGCAGCCCAACACTATCAACGTCTTGGCCGAGAAGCTTAAAGAGTCCCAGAAAGACCTCTCGGTTCCTCTGTCCATCAAGACCAGCAGTGGGGCTGGGAGTCCAGCTGTAGCGGTGCCTGCGCACTCTCAGCCCTCCCCGACCCCCAGCAACGAGAGCACGGACACAGCCTCCGAGATCGGGAGTGCTTTCAACTCGCCCCTGCGCTCCCCCATCCGCTCGGCCAACCCAACGCGGCCCTCCAGCCCTGTCACCTCCCATATCTCCAAGGTGCTTTTTGGAGAGGATGACAGCCTGCTGCGGGTGGACTGCATACGCTACAACCGCGCTGTCCGGGATCTGGGCCCTGTCATCAGCACAGGCCTGCTGCACCTGGCTGATGACGGGGTGCTGAGTCCCCTGGCGCTGACAGGTGGGCCTTACCTTGGCTCACTGCCCCTTCGGTGCACCCAGGAGGGAGGGGCCCAATGGCCGCAGAGTGTGCTGCACTCAGATGGGTCTTCTTGTGCCTTCTCTTCCTAGAGAGTGGGAAGGGTTCCTCGCCCTCTGTCAGACCAAGTCAAGGAAGCCAGGGCTCCAGCAGCCCAGAGGAGAAGGAGGTGGTAGAAACCACAGACAGCAGAGAGAAGACTGGGCTGGCTAGGCCCGGTGAGCCCTTGAGTGGGGAGAAGTACTCACCCAAGGTGAGTCCCTGTCGCTTCCCCTTCCAGTCCTGGCAGAGGGAAGGGCTTGGGCAACTGCTCTCTGGGTGCTTGCTTGGAAGGCTGGTGGCTGGAACCAGGTGCCAAGCAGCCTTGCCAGGGTAGGTGGTGGTAGGGGCCTTAGTAGGCGCCATGGACTCTAGCTGTTCACCATGCCTCTGGCCGCCTCTTGGGACTGGGGAGCTGCTCCTGGCCACACCCTCAGAGGGGCAATGCTGGGCTTTGGCAGGAGCTGCTGGCACTGCTCAAGTGTGTGGAGGCTGAGATTGCCAACTATGAGGCCTGCCTCAAGGAAGAGGTAGAGAAGAGGAAGAAGTTCAAGGTAGGGAATCTGCAGTGCCCTGGTCCTGTGCCCCATGCTGAGATCAGCTGGTGGCACCCTCACCTTTTCCCCTCTCTCCAGATTGATGACCAGAGAAGGACCCACAACTACGATGAGTTCATCTGCACCTTCATCTCCATGCTGGCTCAGGAAGGTGAGAGACTCATTGTTCATTTTATTTTTTTTTTAAGATTTATTTATTTACCTGAAAGGTAGAGTTATGCAGAGGCAGAGAGAGAATGATCTTCTATCCGCTGGTTCACACCCCAGATGGCCGCAACAGCTGGAGCTGGGTTGATCCGGAGACAGGAGCTGCTGGGTCTCCCACACAGGTGCAGGGCCCCAAGGACCTGGGCCATCCTGTATTGCTTTCCCAGGCCACAGCAGAGAGCTGGATTGGAAGTGCAGCAGCCGGGACTCAAACCAGCGCCCACATGGGATGCCGGCACTGCAGGCAGTGGCTTTACCTGCTACGCCACAGCGCCAGCCCCAACTGCTCATTTAGATTGGCAGCCTCTGCTGAGGGCCATGTCCCTCAGGTCCCCCTCCTTCAGGTCTGCCCTCAGCAGACTGGGACACAGGGAGGCCTGTGACATACTCGACTCCCAGCCTGAGGCTGTGTCTGGTGGAGCACATTACTGCTGGGTAACCAGCCATCTGCTCAAGGGTCTTTGCCCCTGCAGGCATGCTGGCCAACCTGGTGGAGCAGAACATCTCGGTGCGGCGGCGCCAAGGGGTCAGCATTGGCCGGCTCCACAAGCAGCGGAAGCCTGACCGCCGGAAACGCTCTCGCCCGTACAAGGCCAAGCGCCAGTGAGGACTGCTGGCCGTGACTACAGCCCGCTCTTGCCGTGCGGCCCTCCCCGGGGCCCCTCCCTGCCCACTCCCCCTCGTCCCAGTATTACCAAATAGTTCCAGTCCAAGAGCTCGAGCCCTGGGAACGGGAGCCAGGCCATATCACACCCTGGGGCCTGGCAGAGGCAGGCCAGCCCTGTCGTGCTCAGGAAGCAGCAGCTGGAGATGGGGCCCAGCAGGGTGCTGCGCTCCCTCCACAGCCGGCTGTGGAGCAGTAGGACCCAGCCCTTCTGCCTGGACAGCAGAATATATATTTTACTTATGGAAGACGTCTATTTTTCTGGGCTCCAACTCATCTTGCCACCATGTTGACAGAGCTGGCTTTCTGACTCTTGCTTTCTCTCCCAGCAGCCGTCGTCCTGGTGGGCCCAGGCCCTTGCATCACATCAGGGTCATAACTGCAGAGCCTGGGAAGGCACCGAGCCCTTTGTTCAGGCCGCAGCCGCCAGCTTGTCCCTGTCGTGAGGAAACCAGGCTCACCATCCCTTCCTCTTGGGAGAGCCAAAGTTGGACCTGGCTGCTGGGCTGGCTTGGGAGGTGGGATGAGCACAGGTGGGATGAGCAGCTGCTGGGATCCCATGGCCCGAGCAGTCTGGTGGTCTAACGTGTCCTAGCTCTAGTCTAGCTGGGCTTGTCGAGACTGTCCTCCAAAGCAAGGCTCTGGGGCTCTTTGCCTTCAGTGTTGTGGGCCTGGCTGTGGGCCTGCCTGGGGCTCAGGAGCCTCTGCCCAGCCCCTCAGTATTACCATGTCTCCCTCCTCTTAGAGATGGCAGAGCCAGGGCTGCTTACAGGAAGCGGACGCCACTTGGCTCTCCCTGCTACGCCAGCTTCCACAGCCTCTGCAAGGCACTCAGGGTGGGGGGCAGCAGGATCAAGACATCCAGTTTGAAGTTCCTGTGTTCCCAGAGGGTCTGATGCCAAGTGGCAGTGGGGTTAGCCCTGGCTGCAGCTCAGGCCCCAACCTGGCCCCATGGCCTCTGCCAGATGGCTTTCTGAAGGTCATTCAAGCAGGCCCTTTATCTGTACATAGTGACTGGGGGACCAGCAGGTATGACCACTGCCTCTGTCTGGGCTGAGCATGGCCTGACCCCTTGGCCCCTATAAATACTGGATCAATGAATGAATAAACTCCTGAGAAATGAACCTTCCCGTGGTTGCTGCGGCTGGGCGGGAGTGAGGGGGTCTACCAGGACCTCTTGGGCCAAGGGGCCCTGTGAACAGAGGTGAGAAGTGTGGGTTCCTGGGGCATCCCGCCTTCCGAACCAGAGATCCTTGAGACCTTAGGCCTGGGAATCAGGGCCCAAGCTGAAAAGGAGTTTGAGGTGGGCGTAGACAGGGTGTACTTTGTGGGGACACATCTGGTGGCTTCACACCTTGGAGAGGTGCTTGCTGCCTGGTGTTCCCTGGAGGGGCACCGGGACCTGGGATGGTGCACGCCTCTTTCCTTGTTGCACTGGGACGGGCACAGCAGGCCCGGGCTACTGTCTCTGCTTTCCAGCCCCTGGCTGCGTTCTCTGCTGAGGCCGCCACCACCTCTCCCCGCTACCCCGGCAGCGAGTCTCACAGAGGGGCCCTGCGCACACAGCTGAGGCACAACTGGACTTCGGAAAACCCAACTTTAATGGCTCCAGCCCTCCTGTCTGGGCCTAGTAGTCCAGGGCACAGATGAGGGCCACGCCACGCTTTATCCAGTGCCGCTGGGGCCGATCAGTGGGGATCTCCACGGCAATGACATAGTTGGTGGAGTGGCCTGTGGTTGAGAGTGTTCCTGGAACAGGTAAGAAGGGGAGAGGGTCATGCCGGGCCCTCTCTACCCGAGGAAGCAGAGGGCAGGGATGGGGGTGGCGAGTTTGGCAGACAGTTGGGAACAGGGATGTGTTTCTGGCCCAAGCAGCAGCCTGCACGGCAAGTGGGTCAAGGCCAAGGCTCAGATCTGCCTGGGGTTATTGTAGAAGGAATGGAAGATGGGAAAGGGGGCCCTGCTCTGGGCCTCAGTTATGCCTTTGCCCCAAGGTAGAGCTGCTGAGGGAGGCACACAGGTGGTACACGCAGCCCTCGGCATTAGCTAACCTGCTTGCTGCTGGTCTGGCTCTGTTCTGTCCCAAACCTCTGCCAGCCTTCCTGTTCAGCTAACCTGCATTAGTCTGGCTTCCTGGGGCCCCACTTGGGAGTGCAGGCTGTCTGCCCTAGGCCCCTTACCAGCACGTGTCAGTGTTTTGTAGATGGGACACAGGTAGAAGTCCTGGCCCTGGGCCTTGCGGTTGGGTGTAGGCACAAGCCAGATAACAGCCATCTCTGTGTACAGCTCCTTGGGCCTGGACTCGGCCAGCTGGAAGGCCACTGGGTCCCAGCGGGCACCTTCCAGGAACAGTCCGTGGATGTAGCATCCCACTTCCGGCCTTTCCTTGAGCTCTGATGGTGACTGGGGCATTACCTATGGAGGACACGTGGACATGCACACATACACTGACACCCAGAATCTTCTTCCAAGAGCTGTTACCTGCCCACCTGCCCTTTACCCAGCACTGTAGCTGGTGGTCTGTGTCTGCCCTGCCCCTGGGGATTTCCCTAGGGGCATGGTCAGAGTTCCCTGACTACCAGCCAGCTGTGGCCTCTGTATCTCTCCTGCCTGGGCTGTCCTCCAGCCTGTCACCTGACCTGGCCCTGGTTGTGCCCAGACCTTGAATGAGAAGGAGATGGTATCGATGGAGATGATGGACTTGCGGGCAAAGTTCTGCAGAGTGCCTGTCAGGAAAGCCTGGGGGAAGAAGAAGCCACTGATCCAGAAGACAGCTGGGATGCCACCCTGGATCCAGGCCTGCAGGAAGTCCAGGCGCCGCAGCAGGTCCATGACCCAAGAGGACAGCGGCTTGAGCGATGGGTAGGCCTTAGCATTCCAGAGCTCAGGTACGGTGTTGTTGTACAGGCTGGCAGCCATCAGCTCCAGCTGTGAGGACATCACCACCAGCCCCTTGAGCGCCTTGAGCAGGTCCCGCAGTGTTTGTATGATCACCTGCAGCAGCCTGTTGTACCTAGAGACAGTGGCAAGGAAGCAGGCAGACAGCTGGGTTGTATGGCAGTCAGGGCCAGAGGTGGAAAAAATGGTGGCACGTTATAGAGGCTGAGAGCACAGAGCTGGGCCAAGCAGCCTGGGTACAAATGCCACTCCGGCCTTTGCCAGTTGTTGACTTTAGGTCACATAACCCTTTTGGGGCCTCTGTTTATTCATCTACAAAATGGAAATAATACAAATGAAGTTGAGTTAGGATGGATGGATGTGTAGCATTTGCCACGGCAGCTGGCTCTTCCCTCCAGCCCAGTGGCCGCTGGCTGGGGTATGGCCATGGGATTACCTGATGACCTCTTGCACTAGCACCGTGTTCATTGACTCTTCATACAGCACTGGGTACTTGGCCGTCACCTGCTGCATGTTGACAGGTTCGGGCACTCGGAGAAGAATACCCTGGGCTGTGTTCTGTACTATCTGCAGAGGCAAAGGTCACTGGGGGTCAGGACAGGCCCTTCCCCCCCAACCCCTGCAGGATTTCACCTGGGGAGAGGCAGGATGGTCCTGCCCAGCCCTCAGCTCCTCCTCCTGTCACCACCCACCTCATCCCGGCCCTGGCCGCCCACAGAGGACGACTTGGGTTGCAGCTGGATGATGGCGCCAAGCAGGGCGAATGTCTCATTCTGGGCGAAAGTGATGTTGGCGTTATCGTGCAGGCCAAAGATCTCAGGCATGTCATTGAGCGGGAGGCTCTTGATGTAGGACAGGTAGCCCTAGGAGGCAGGAGGGTCAGAACTGAAGCCCCTGCCTTGCTCTAGAGTCACCCTCCTATTGAGCACATCCCACCTGCCACAGTTCCCACTGTCACCTCTGGCTGTAGCCCTTGTGCATTTCCCTGTGGTTCTTGGGACTCTGGCCTCTGAGGCCCTGTGTTGTGGCCCTTGCTTCCCTCCCAGCCCCCTTGTCACTGCCATCCAGCTCCCTGCTCTCCCTGTGTGGTCCGGGTTGGGCTACCACCTTGGAGGAGCTACTCCAGCCAGCACTGAGAGATACACTTGGCCCGTGCTCCAGGACACAGGGCCTGACCAGCCTCTCTCACTTGCGAGAGCCTCTGGAGGGCAAGGGCCACGTGTCCTGCCAGCCTGCCCACAGCCCTGCGGGCGGGCTCACGTTGAGGTCGTAGGTTGGCTGGATCTGGTGGTAGATGCCTGAGGCACTGTAGCTGTGCTCAGGGGAGAGCACCACAGGGCTGTAGAAGTCCTCCAGGATGTTCATGACACAGCGGCGGTCCCAGTCGTCCGTGACGCGGCCCCCATAGTTGATCTCCCCTGCTGTGTACTTGAGGACCTGCAGGGTGGGCAGGTTAGGCTCCCTCAGCGCCCAGGCCCCGGCCCCCAGTCTGCCCCCAGCCCACCTTGTAGGGGATGTCATCGTATTCGTCCAGGAACATCTTGAGCTGGCTGATGCAGATGCGCAGGTCTCCATCCGTGAACTCATAGGGGATGTTGAAGCCCAGGGGCCCGAACTTCCGGCGCTCCAGCATGTTCCCGTGGAACAGGCACAGAGACAGCAGCAGGGACTTGAACTCGGTCACCTGTGGGTGTAGGGGAGCCAGGAAGGTGAGGGGTGAGGACAGGGGACAGGTAGCGCAATCAGGCACCAAGCGTGCTTCACCTTGTGACAGGAGTTGAAGAAGTCGTCGCTGAGGCTGCTATAGGACTTCATCAGGTTGGCCTTGACCCCACGTGGCGGCTCGATGGTCATCTTGGAGCTGTTCTGCAGGATGGACACTGGGAACCTGCTGCTGGGCAGGCTGGTGAGCCACAGGCGGAAATCCCGGTGCACCTGGCAGCCGCAGCTCCCCGTGAGCATCAGCCCCCAGGTCTGGGGTCCATCCCAGCACCAGCCTCCCTCCTCCCTTGGACCCCTGGGCCTAGCCTCGGCGGGCCAGGCAAGGCCACGTGGATGACTGGGTAAACAGATGGACGCTGTGCTTGCTGGGGGCCTGGGAAAATCCTATCACCACCTGCGCCACTAACTGGGGTCTGGGCAGTGCGTGGCACATACATCAGTGTCTGCCCAGACTGGGCTGAGGGCCTTCTGGAATGACCACACTTGGCCTTCTGTGGAGCCCCTTCAGCAAAGGAGCCCTGGTGGGCCTGCGACAGGCAGGGGGTGCACCTTGTCGGGGTTGATGTGCTCGATGAGGCGCTCCAGGGTCGGCATCCAGCTCGGTGCCAGGTGGCAGTTCTGGAAGAAGACCCACTTGCCCCTCTCTATGGAACTGCGCATCATGGTTTCCGCCTGAGGGCCCTGGGGGACAGCAGCACTGAGCACCTTGGGACTGGCTGCCCTCTGCTCCCTCCCTCCCTTGCCTGCTCCTTACCTGGCCCTGGCCCAGGGAGATGGCAGACAGCTTCTTGGAGAACTTCATCTCTTCGGCAAACTTGTAGAGGTCAGCAGCAGGGTCAGTGCCGGGCGACAGCACAAAGATGAGGGGTGTGGTAGAGTTGGAGTCTTTGAATACTGCCGACAGGTTGGCAGTCTGCAAGGACAGGGAGGGACATGGAGACCACCTGGGGCCTAGGGGGGGATGGGGACAAGGGCAAGGCAGGAGCAGAGGGGGAGTGGGGCTTCCTGGTAGAGCCTGGAAGCTCCCAGGGGCCTTTGGGGAGCACGCAGGAGACCAGCCTGGTGAGGGCTGCATGGTCATCTACCTGGGTGCAGCCAGGCCCCCAGGCCCAGGGTGGGGATTAGCTCAGGGTACAGCACTTGCCTGGGGCTCGATGAAGCGTGGCTCCAGGTTGGTGGCTACAAAGTCCTGCATGGCATTGGTGACCTTGTCCCTACGCAGACAGCGGAGGACCAGCAGCTTCTGGAACTGGTCCAGGTTCCGGTCCCAGATGCCAGGCAAGGGCTCCCTGCAGCAGTGCCCACAGCTCCCTGAGAACTGGCCTGTGGGACGCTACTGGCCCCAGGGGTTCTGCCAGCTGGACAGCAAGGTGGGGGTCTAGGGTACAGGCTAGGGGCCCGGAGGAGCTGCCTGGGGTCTCATCCCCTCAACACGCCCATCCTGCCAATCTCTGGGACCCAGCTCACCGGTGGGGCTCGAGGCTATCGAAGAGGACCCGGAATTCTGAGAGGTGCCTCACAAAGTCGGAGGAGAAGGAAGAGAAGGCAGGCAGGTTCGAGAGCACCAGGATGTCTCGCCAGGCCCGGTCTGACAGCCAGTCCGGCGCGGGGTTCTGAGTCGTCATCTGGGTGGAGCCCCCGGACAGGAGATAGTGCCACTCGTGCTGGCAGGGGACAGAGGGAGGCTGGGAACCAGGTCCTGTGGCCAGCTCCTTCCTACTCCGGGCACCCCACCCAGAAATGAGCTCCTGACTCCCCTCACACAGAAATCAGTGGCTGTTGGGGGTGGCAATGAAACAGGTGTGGGTTAGGACCCCCACCCTGCCTCTCCCTGGGCATGAGCCCTTATAGCAGAGGACTGGACCTCTCCCAGCCTCAGTCTCCTTGTGTGCAAAGCAGGAAGGCGAACAGCTCCCCGCAGCTTCCCAGCACTGGCCACAGATGGCAACTGCAGCCGGGGAGTCTCTCTCGCTGTCTTGGCAGGGCGCGTCTTCATGGCAGCCTGAGCTCCCAGCCAGACAGGTGAGGGAGGCTCAGGATGGTCTGTCCCTTGGGGTGGGCTCTGTGCTCAACAGCACACCTGCGGCTCCAGCAAAACCAGGCCTTCTGGCTGTTCGAAACCAAGGAACTGGTTGCCACGGGCCTCTGCCCCCCGCCCATCTTCTCAGCCCCACCCCCGCACCTGGTCGATCTTGCCCTCGTTCATCATGATGCGGACACAAAGCAGGAAGGCGAACATCAGCTTGTGCTTCTCAAAGAGGCTGCGGCAGACGTTGCTGTAGAGGTTGTAGGTCAGGTAGCGGTTGATGTTGGCGATGCGCTTCTTCAGGTTGTCTGCAGGGCCACGGGAGTGGAAGGAGGACCCCTGGGGCCCGGCCCAGCTGGTCTCCCCAGCAGCCATGGGAGCAGCCTGGGCGTCCCCTGGGGCAGTTGGTGCCCCCCATAAAGGGCCCCAAGGAGGGCACTGAGCACTGAGTGGGCTTTATTAGGAACCGTAAGCCTGGCACGAGAGGACATGCCAGTGACATGGGTGCACCCCGCCATGGAAATGTGGGTGGGGTCCGGCTACCTGCCCTCTCTGAGTTGGAAATGCCGGACAGGAAGATGTTGAGGAACCACTCGAGGGAGTACTGGTACATGGGGTCCACGTTGGCCAGGTCAGACACACAGAAGAAGAGGATCTGGGTTCGGACGGCCACGGGTATGTACTCCATGCGTGTGAGGTCGATGTTCTTCTCCGTCTGCTCCGCAATCCTGACCTTGGCCTGGTGGTGCGGGGCGCGGGGGTCAGGCTCAGGTAGGCTGGCCGAGAGCAGAAGGCAGAGGTGGGCGGCCCTAGGCCTGGGACAGGTGGCCGACCTGGATCTCGGCAGCCTTCGTCTTGGAAGCCTCCAGCACTTTGATGAGCTCCACGTCGTCCACGGGGTTGCCTTTGGAGGAGCTCAGCCGGTACAGGATCTGGTCCTCGATGTCCTTCAGCTCCTGCCGCATCTTGGCGTTACTGACAATCAGCTGGTTCTTGGCCTCCTCCAGGTCAGGTCGCTCCTCAGCCACTACCTGCCCCAGCAGCTGATCCTCCAGGCCACTGCCAGGAATAGGGGACACTGTGTTCCCAATACCCGGAAGACCGGCCTTGATTCTACCCACCTAGTGACCTGGGCTCATGGGGCTCCAAGAGCCAGCACCCCTGCCTGCCTCAGGCCACAAGGCTAGTGTGGGGCTTCTCTGAGACCATGGATGGCAGCCTGGAGCCCCTCAGGGAACATGTGATCCTCCAGGAAGCTCCTCCCCCCAAGCAAGAGTGGCTATGAGTGACCAGTAGGGAGGGGCCTCATGGGCATTTAGACTCCAGGTGTGTGGAGAGGCTCACAGCAACATCAGAGGCCTGGGGCAGGCATTTGGCATGGCAGTTACGTCAGCACTTAGGAGAACCATGTTCCACAGTGGAGGGCCTGGAGTTGAGTCGCCTCTGTGCTTCCAATCCAGCTAATGTGCACCTTGGGAGGCAGCAGATGATGGCTCAAGTACTAGAGTCCCTGCCACCCACATGGAAAACCCCAGTGGAGTTCCTGGCTGCTGGTTTTGGCCTGGCCCAGCCCTGTTTCTGTGAGCATCTGGGGCTTGAACCACCAAGGGGAAGATCTCTGTCTCCCTGCCTTTCAAATAAGTAACAGTTACATTTTAAAGAAGAAATGGGGGCCTTGGTATAGAGTGGGCCTGTGGGGCGTGAGCTCTTTCTGGGTGACTTGGGCTCATGACAACCGGGTAGAGAGCAGGGCTTATATGCTGGGAGCTACAGTGTGCCTGGCTCAGGGCTCAGGGCCAGCTCTGCAGGTGAGCACACCAGGGCCCTTCACCGGGCTAAGCTGGAACAGATGGGTGCCTGGAAGAGGTGGGGCTGGTGCTGGCCAGGGCGGTGGAGGGACCCTGACCAGCAATCAGGTTAAGTTGGGGTGGGGGTTCTTAAGCAGGAATGGTGGCAGGTGAGGCTGGTAGACAGGTGGGATACCAGAGTGCCCGGGAGGAAGCTGGTGTGACATCTGTGGTGGGGGCGGGGTGGGGGGGGTGGGCCGAGATGGAACCAGTGAGTCCCAGCCTGGGGGCTGGCGGCAGCAGAGCTCAGGCTTGGGGTCCCCACGGCGGGAGCTGACCTGGGTGACAGGGTGAAGTTGATGATGGTGAGTTTGGTGGAGATCTCAGGTGTGTAGTGTGGGTTGGGCAGCTTGGTGGTGATGTACATCCTGAAGTCCTCATGGTAGGGGATCACCATGTCTCCCAGCTTCAGCACTGTGTTCCCCTGCTGCTTGTAGGTCTGCAGGGGGTGGGACAGGCAGGAACTTCACCTCTCTGCACCAGGCCTGCAGGTTCACCTGCCCCGCCCCCGGCCCACCAGCCCACCTGTTTGAGCAGCACGGGCTCCAGGGCCGGGTCCAGCTCCTCGCCCACATTTTCCAGCAGACATGGCTTGCCAAAGCGGATGGCATTCTCCATGCTACGCAGGAAGTCGCGGTCACTCATCTTGAACACGTCCAGCCCGCTGTCCTTCTCCTGCGGAGGAAGGGGCCAGGGTAGGGGTGCTGCTGGGGCCAAGAGGCAGCCCAGGGCTCCACTGCCTCCGCCTGCACCTGTAAGCCTGCTGCCGGCAGATGGGCTCACCATGTTCTTTATCCATTTGTTGGCCTGGCCCTGAGGGTCAATGAAGTGGGTCCAACGCTGGGAAAACTGGTTGATGACCCCGTTCTCCACTGACAGTATGTCGTTGGGGAGGCCAGCGATCTATAGGAGGACAGGCACTGGACTGGGTCACCTGGGCCATCAGCTACTGCCAGCCTCGAACTTCAGCTGTGGTTTTCCCTCTCCGTATGGCACCCTCTTGGAGGTGGGGGGCAGGTGATCACACAGGTAGCCCCAGGACCCTCTACCTCACTCCTGCCCCTGGGCTGGCTCCTGACACCCTCCTTCACTGGGCCTTGCTGTCCTGGTGCCTACTGAGTCCTCGCTCAGAGACCATCTTCCCAGAGCCCACGCCCCATGGGCCTCCCGCCCTTGTGCACACTCAGCCCTATCCTGCAGTCTCCTTGTTCTCTCCCTTTACCAACTCTCCCTGCCCTGCCCTTCAGTGTCCAGTTCAGATATGACTTTTTCTTTTCTTTTTTTTTTTTAAGATTTATTTATTTGAAAATCAAGGTTACAGAGAGGGAAGGAGGGGTGGGAGAGAGAGCGAAAGAAATCTTCCATCTGCTGGCTCACTCCTCACATGGCCGCAATGGCCAGGGCTGAGCCAGGCTGAAGCCAGGAGCTTCATCTGGGTCTTCTGTGTGGGTTTGAGGGGCCCAAACACTTGGGCCATTTTCCACTGCTTTTCCCAGGTCATTAGCAGGGAGCCGAATCGGAAACGGAGCAGCCAGGACATGAAACAGCGCCCATGTGGTTGCTGGTGTTGCGGGTGGTGGCTTAGCCTGCTGCATCACAACACTGGCCCTCAGATGTGACTTTGTTTTCATGTTTATTTATTTTAATGTTATTTGGAACACAGAGTCTCTTTCTCTCTCACTCAAACACACACACAGCACGTGAGAGATCTGTCCACTGGTTTACTCCCCAAATGCCTACAAGAGCCAGGGCTGGCCAAGCCGGAGCCTGGAACTCCCACATGAGTGTCAGGAGCCAGAGCACTTGAACTATCAGAGGTGAGATTCCAACCAGCCCTTCCAATATGGGATGTGCGAGTCCCAAGCAGTGGCCCAACTTCTGTACCACAACATTGACCCCAATCATGACTTCCTCTAGGAAATCTTTGTTAACACTCATACTGGACGCTGCTCCCCCACTGTACCCCCACCCCCTTAAAAGTACCCCTTGGGCTGACACAGGTAAAGCCACCACCTGCAACACTGGCATCCCATATGGGTGCTGATTCGAGTCCCAGCTGCTCCACTTCTGATCCAGCTCCCTGCTAATGGCCTGGAAAAGCAGCAGAAGATGGTCCAAGTCCTTGGGGCCCTGCTACCCATGTAGGAGACCTGGATGAAGCTCCTGGCTCCTGGGTTCAACCTGGCTCAGCCCTGATCATTGTGGCCATTTGGGGAGTGAACCAGTGGGTGGAAGATTCTCTCATTCATTCTCTCTCTCTCTCTCTCCCTTTCCCTTTCCCCTTCCCTTTCCCTTTCCCTTTCCCTCTCTCCCTCCCTACCTCCTCTGACTTTCAAATAAATAAATCTCTAAAAATCAAATAAAGAAAGAAAAGTAGCCCTTTCACTAGCATCTGTGCCACTTGCAGCCCATCTTTTCCCTCCTTCTCTTCCCCATCATCCCCTTGCTGGGCCTGGGAGCCCTCAGGGGATATGTCTCTGAGCTCAGCCCCAGGAGGGAGGGTGGAAGGGAGGTAGGAGGCTCCTGGCCCAGCCTGGTCACTCCTGCCTCCGGGGTGGGCACCTGCCACGAGCGGATCTTCACTGGGTTCCCCAGCGTCCCGATCAGCGTGGGCTCTGTGGTGTGTGGAACCTGGTGGATCGTGAGCTGCTTGACCCACTGGTCGTAGAGCACTGTGCGGTACTGACCCTGGGGAAGACGCCAAACTCAGAACCACCCCACCTCCAGACACACCCCAGGGCTTGGTGGTCACACAGAGGTCAGAGCCGGGATGTGGAGCATGCTGCCTGCATGGGAGTCCCGCTTTGGGGGATCCCATCTGTGAAACAGGGGCAACGCCATCACCAGCCACCACAAGGAGAGCTGTGAGGATCAAATCAGATACACGGCACAATGCTGAGCCCTCGTGTTACTCCGCCAGGCGGGCTTGCTGCCACGTCCCCAGGGCCCCGCATGGGTCATGTTGAGCCACCCTCTTCTCCCACCCTGGAGCCGAGGTGAGGGCCAGGGCTGGGGGGTCCTCACCGTGAAGGGGCCTAGGTAGGCCACAAAGCCAGCAGCCACCAGCACGTCGCCGAAGATGTTGCTTAGCGTGTGCTCCAGGTTCTCCACCGTCTCCTGCCAGCGTACCTTCTCGTCTGACAGCCCGTTGATGAGCTGCAGGGGTGGCCTAGTGGGGTGGGTGCTGCCGGGGAGGGAGTGCGGCCAGCTGCCCCCCACCAAGGACCTGCCCACCTTCCTGGAGTGGGGCGCGCACCTTGTCGGCCCGGCTCAGCCTCTGCTCGCACTGCTCGCACTTGAGCTCCAGTTCCTCCTTCTTGGCGATGCATTCTTGGTACTTGGCCTGTATCAGGGCGATGCCGTCCTCCACCTCGCGCAGGCGCTGCTTGGCCTCCTCCAGGATCTTCTGTGTTACCTCCAGGTCGTCCTGCGCCTCCCGCAGGGCTTGCTGCGGGCACAGGGTGCAGGGCCAGCTCGCCGAGTACTCCGGGGGAGGGGAGCCCGTCCCCGCCAGCTCTGCTCGGCCCTCACCCGCTTGGGCTCCACAGCCTTGGCCACGAAGTGGTACTTGTGCATGGCGCGCACCCACTGGCAGATGGACGTGCAGGCCTTGGACACCTTGGCGATGGCGGCCGGCTGGAAGTCTTCGTTGTCGATATACGGCTGGATGGCTCTGATCACTGCCTCACCAATGTTGTCCTGGGGTGGGAACCACGGGCCTCAGTGCTTCCCAAGGGGACAGAGTGGGGAGCCTCCGAGGGAACCCTGATGCTGCTTCTGTGCCCCAGGCCCGATGCAGGCTGCAAGAGTGCCCTCCTTAGGGAGCAAACACAGCCCAGAAAGGCTGACCAGAACAGGACCTTTTGTGTCCCTAGAATAACAGACAAATGGTGAGTGAGTTCTTCCTTGGACAAAGTTTCAAGATAGAATAACACACAGGCCTCGTTTTAAACTCATTTAAAGACAATGGCTGATGGAGTCGGTGCTGTGGCATAGCAGGTAAAACTGCAGCCTGCAGTGCCGGCATCCCATATGGGTGCTGCTCCAAATCCTGGCTGCTCCACTTACGATCCAGCTCTCTACTATGGCCTGGGAAAGGAGAAGATGGCCTGAGCCCTTGGGCCCCTGCACCAGCGTGGGAGACCAGGAAGAAGCTCTAGGCTCCTGGCTTCAGAGTGGTACAGCTCCAGCCATTGCGGCCATCTGGGGAGTGAACCTATGAATGGAAGCCCTCTCTTTCTCTCTCTGCCTCTATAACTCCGTCTTTCAAATACATACGTACATACGATAGCTGCCTCCTGAGAGCAGCGCCGTTAGCAGGTGTAGAGATGAGATGAAGCCAAAGGAGGGGGGGTTAAGGCTGAGCCAATGGGGAAGGCCTTGGCCAAGGCCACAGGGAGTGAAGAGAACCCCTGGGCCCCAGGGTCCCCAGCAGTGGTGCTGTTGCTGCTGGGGGGGAGGGAGGCAGAGCGGTCCTCTGCAGCCTCCCTGCCTGGCTGTGTCCTGTCCTCACCGCTGGAAGCCAGGCGCACTCACCTTGTCAAACTTGAAGAGACTCTCGAGGAAGCGGCCGGGGTCCTGCAGCAGCCCCTTGCCTGGCTCCCAGTAGTCATCCACCTTGGAGCCTGGCCTGTCTCCTGGCACCTTCTTGGGCTTGATGCCCTTCATGATGCACACAGCTTCAATGACCAGCTTCACGCCCAGCGGGGGCCGCTGCATGGCGCGCACCTGTGGGCCGAGCGTTGGGCGGGGTGAGGAAGAGGGAAGCCTGTGACCGACGGGAACCTCCAGGCAGGCACACCACCAGGCAGCCTGGCCCCCACCAGCCAAGCCCCTCCTGCTCCAAGCACACTTATGGCTACTGCTCCTGCCTGGGCCTGTGGGCTCCTACGAGAGGGCGGGACAGGCAGCTGGGCTCCAGCCCTTGCTCTACCCTCACCTCTTGGCACGCGGCCCCCAGAGGGTGCAGAGAGGGGATCAGGGCCCAGGAGGACACCAGGGAGGGACACAGGAGGGAGCGCCAGGACTCGCCCAGCTGCCCACCTCAGTCACATCGCTCTTGTTGAGGTTGCGCAGGCTGGCCAGGGCCATGTCCAGAGCTGGCAGCGCCTCTTCCAGATCCTTTTGGGCATCGTCGGCAATAGCTTGTGCCTTTGCAGCCTTCTCCTTGGCCTTGATCTCTTCTGCCTGCACTGAATTCCGGGTCTCCTCGGCGATGGCTGTATCCACCTGGGGACACAAGACAGGAGAAGCCCGCTGGCAGCTGGTGGGAGGGGATGGGTGCTCCCTCCTCTGCCTCCTCCTCTCTGCATCCCGCAGGGAGAGGTGTCATCCCTGCACACGGGGGCAGGCCTCAGGGAGGAGGCCCCGGAGCACCCCAACCTTGATCTGCTCCATGGTGAGCATGGTGTCCCTGGCAGCCTCCTCCAGCATGGGGCGCATAACCTCCAGCTCCTCCTGCATCTTGGCCACGTCTTCGGAAGTGCGCAGGAGCTGGGGGTTGGGGCACAGAGAGGAAACCTGTGTGGCCTGAGAGAGACTATGGCCAGCAGCTTCAGCAGCCCCGGAGCTGCCTGACGGCCTCTCTCAGAAGAGGGTCGGCATCTGAGAATCTGTGGGGTACTCTGCTCTGGCCGTGCCCCTGGCTGGCTGCAGGGAGAAAGGCAGCCATTCACATATGCCGTTAGCTGCAGCGTGAAGGGCCATGTGGCAGAGCCATAGGCCTCACCTTGTCAAGGCCACTCTTCATGCGGTTTTTGGCCGTTTTCAGTTCCAGTTTCTTCTGTCCAATGAGGATGGAGAAAATATTGAGCAGCTCCAGGTAGCTCTTAGGGGTCACGTAGTTGTGGCGCGCCAGCTCCGCCAGGTACTCGACACACTTCTTGGCCACCGACTGGTGGATATACACGCAGACCTGGATCTGTATGTGGGGAGACCGCTGCCGCTGGCTGTGTGCTCCGTGCACACAGGCTGTGAGCTCCCACAGAGCTACCGCAGCCTGAGCCTGAGCCAGGAGTCTCCTGCCTCACACCCATTCCTCCTACGATTCCCACAACCTGCAGGTCAAGGACACCTATCATGCAAACAGGAGTGAAAAACCCAAGGTTGGGAGAAGGCGAGGGGCTGTTCAAGTTCACAGAGCTGGCTGTAAGGGTGGACCCAGGCATGTTTTGGCCCCGTGTCGTCGCAGCCCACACAAGCTGCCTCTCTCCCAGGGCTCTGGTGCCCATCTGGAGGCTGGGCCCAAGGGGAGGGAGGGCCCAAAGCATCAGCATGGCTGGGCAGGGAAATGTCAGGTTCAGCCTAGCTCTTGGCCCCCAGGCAACCACCCCTCTCTCAGGCTGGACTAGACCAGACCAATCTACCCACCCCAGCCTGTGTTCAGGGTGTTCTTTGAAGAAAGCTTCCCTGAAGCCTTTGAGAAAAATAGTAACCATGCAGCTGTGTGCCCCCATCCTGTTACCATGACCATCAGTGGCACCCCACTCTACAGATGAGAAAACTGAGGCTAAGAGAGCTATAGCTGTCTGACCAAAGCCTGACAGTGAGTAGTGGGCCTGGAATGCTCACCCAGGCCATGATGACCGCAAGCCTATGCCCCAAACCAAACAGTTCTTCCCAAGAACCTGCTCCTTACCACGACACCTACCAAGCCTCCCACTATTTTATAGGAAGCTTCCAGCTCTGGGATCTCATTCAGGAACATGGTGGCCACAGACTCCAGGGCCTCTGTCGGCCACTCATTAAACCAGTCGATGGTACAGCAGTTGACGAGGGAGGGAAACTGCCGCAGGCGAGCTCGGAAGACCTCTCCTATGGGGCTAGGGGTCCACGGATCCAAGTGAGGTCAGGCGTAGGAACCCAAGCCCCAGAGCCCTTTCCCCCAGCCCTGTGGCCCAGGAGCTGAGATCTTCACAGCACAGCAGCACTGCGGCCGGGCCTGGGCCCAAGCACCCCGGGTTCCAGCACCCGCAGGCGGCCGGGCGCAGGCGCCTGTACCTCATGCACAGCACCATGTGGATGTTGCTGCGCACGCGCCTGGTGTAGGCAGCCATGAGGTTGGCCTTGGTGGGCTGCAGCCCTTGCTCCTGGATGTAGGGCCGCATGGCGTTGAGGATCTGGTCCTGCTCGTCCATGGCGTACAGGTTGGGGATGTCACCCGAGTTGAGTATGTTGTTGATGTCCTCCAGGAAGGACTCGTTCTTGATCTGGGGGGTGGGGGGTGGGAAATGGACCAGGGAGACAGAGCTGAGCCTCTCTGCTGGCCGCTGGGCTCCACGCTCTCACTGGGTCTCCACAATAGCTCCACTTTGCATATGATGCCGCTGAGGCTCGCCCAGGTGACCTCACAAGCACGACCCTGGGCTGTGGTGGTGGGGCCCGGTTTACTCAAGGGAGGAGACCACAGCCACCGGCAGAGACGGGTCCTCGCCCATCTCAGGTTGCTGGGGCTCTGCTACCCAGCTTAGCAGCTTCCTGTGGGGGCCCTGGGCTGGCGTGGGCCTGGGCCCCAACACCAGCCACCAGCCAGGCTTCAGTGCTGTGCTGTTTGTCCTGTGGCTCCACAGCAAGGAAACCTCAAGCCTGGGAGCTCCAGAAAGAGCAGCCCCCAGGAGGGGAACCCTGGCTCCCCAGCACGTGGGGCACAGATCCTTGAGACAGCAGGTAGGGCGCCATGGTACTGGGGCTTTATTTAGTCTCGGGGCATGATCTACACCCCCCCACACACACTTAGCTCTTGAGAGGTGGGTCTGGCTTTCTGCTCCCAACCCAGCCCCCATCTGAATGCTACCTGGTCCTGGCGTTCTCTCCTGAGATCTGCCCCAACTGACAGCGAGCTGGGCATGCATGAGCCTGAGCACGAGCCAGGGTGCCCCCGCCACGAGCCCCACCCGGCGCCGAGGTGCTGGCACCTGGGTGTCTGCGAACAGGAAGGTGACGGGCAGGTTCTGCAGGCCGGCCTTCAGCAGGGCCTTCTTGACGTCATCGCGCCACTCGCTCAGGCCGTAGTTCTTGGACAGCTCAATCTGAAAGCACTCGTACTCGGCCCTGGAGGTGGCAGTTTGGGGTCCGGCACTGAGGGCTGTGGCGGGGGCCCGCCCCTCCCCCATCCAGCTGGAGTGCCACTCCCATCCCAGGCCCTGAAGCTGCTCTCTCCCCTCTAGCCCTTTGCCGGAGTTGTTCCCTTAGCCTGCAGTATCCTCCCTTCCCACCCTCCCAGTGCGGATTCTGAGGGCAGCCCCCCCGCCCCCCCACCAACACCTCCCTTCAGAAGGTCCCTGGGGTGCTTCCAGCTACACCCTTCTCCCCACAGCACCACAGGGCACCGCTGCCACCTCTCCCTGGAGCCTGGATCCTGTCTCCAGCCCTTCCAGAAGCCCACACGGGCTGGCTAGGTCTGCTCAGGGCTACCCCAGGCTCCCGCCACTACGGAAAACAAGGATTGGACGTACCATCTGCCCCAGCCACCCCGCTGCCCACCACGCCTGGGGCCCTCACATGTGCGAGGCAAGCCGTGTGAGGGAGCTGCGGCCGCTGCCACCTACGCCCAGCAGGAGCGCGTTGCCTAGTGCCTGGCGCAGCGTGCGGCTGATGCGGCAGATGTGGCTCATGGCGTCCATGAAGAGGACCAGCTTCAGCTTGGCCGTGTTGATCTGGTTGTAGTCCTCCATGTACTCCTTGATCACCTGCATCATCTGCGGCCGGGGCGGGCACCGGAGGGCCAGGTCTCCCCTGCTCTAGGGTCCCCTGCACATGCCCCCCACCCTGCTCTCCTCTCTGTCCTGACCGAGAAACAGGGCACTTTAGCCACTCTGCGACTGGCCAGCTGCATGTCTCCCCTGGAGGCCTAGACCTGACCCGGGGCCTTCAACAGTTCCAGGTGCGGACAAACACACTTGGGTTGTTGCTGAAAGCACTGAAAGCCCACCCAGGTGGCTACACACATGGCAGTCAGCGCTGCTCCCGGCCACAGCCCGCAAACCCTCATATAAACTCCACCGGCCACCCCAGGGGACCACCTCGTCTCACTCTGCCAGGGGGAAGCCGGAGTGCCCTCTGCGCCTAAGTTCCCCTGATCCATGATGTGAGCTCATCACCGATGCGTCCTGCTTTGGAACCACCCAGGACTGGTTTGTGGCCCCTGCTGCCCTCTGGGCCCCATCCTGGTTTGCAGAGCGAGTCTCTGCAGGATTGAGGTTCACTCTCATTGCCAAGGAGCTGTACCCACTCAACAATGGGAGGGACAGGGTTGGGGGGAGGCCTGGGGCTCACCCGACATCCCCGAGCTGGCCTTCCTCACGCAGTGTCCTAGCGCGCGGCCCAGAGTGGGGGGCTGTCAGCGGCCCTGGGGCCCTCACCTTGGACTCACTGGTGATGAGCTCATAGCTCTTGACGTCAGAGCCTGGTGACATGAAGTCCCCGTAGAGAATGGGCTGGGAGGGGCAAACCTCGTTGAAGGCCACGTCCCACCGTGCCATGTGGCCCTGGAGCAGCTCATCGAACCAGCCACAGTCCTCCTCATTCACCAGCCGGTCGCGGAACACGCGGCAGTTCTCGTGGTACCACAGTCGCAGCAGCTGCACCTTGTCCTGCAGCCGCCCCGCATCAGTGCTAGCCATGGCCCTGGGGCCCTCAGCCACCCCTCAAAGCCCGGGGCTCCCGAGTCCCTGACCTGGGCCCAGCTCTCCTGCCAGGACTGCACCAGGGCCATGGGCAGGGCTGCTGGAGGGCGGGCCAAGTGCCCACTGAGCACCGGCTCCACTAACTGGCCGCAAGTGCCTCTAGGGCATCATCCCCCCGTCCCCAGCCCCCTCTAGCCTGGCCGGAAGACCAGGTTCTCTTTGCACCTGACACCTCAGGTCTCATCTTAGCTCGCCCCACGCCCCACGAACCTCCCCCTGAATCTGCCCCTCTCTGCTGCATCCCAGCTTCCCTGCTTCTCCCTGAGGACTGCACAGCCCGCAGGAAGCCCCAGGGCTCTTCTCTTAACCTACTGGCTACAAGCATGGCAAAGCCAAGGCCGACTTCTGTCCCTTCCACCCTCTCCCGCAAGCTATGGGCTCCACACACGCTGGCTGTCCAGTCCCACCCAAAGTGCCGGTCTGTCCCTCACAGCTCCTCAGGACGAAATCCAAGTTGCTGGCCCCTCACAGCCCCAGAGTCTGGTCCTCTTGCTGCCCAGTGCACCTGACACCCCACTTGCTGCTCCTTCCACCTGGGGGCCTCAGGTTCCTGGAAGGTCCCCTCAAAGTCTGCTCGCCCAGGGCCTCCACCAGAGGCCCTTTTTCTCCTCGGCTCCCCCTTTTGTATGACCCCCTCACAACTGCCTCTCCAGTAGGGGCTGACCCCCCCAAGATCAGCTCAGGGCATGAGGCCTGGAGCCTTGGGGGCCTTCCAGTCCCAGCCCCTCAGCATGTGGCAGGACCAAGGCCCAGAAAGGTTTGGACAGGAAGGCTTGAAGTTGTAGGTTGAGGGCAGCGGGGGCGGGGGCTCCTCACCTCCACCTTGGCAGGGTTGGCCATGAGCATGCCCTGGAAGACCTTGGAGAGGTCCCTCAGGTTGAAGGTATAGTGGGACTTGGCTGGGGTGGGCAGCAGCTGGGAGGTGATGGTGGCATACACCATGACGGTAGCTTCCACCAGGGGCTCCATGAAGGGGATGAGATGGGGGGCCCCAGCTGTGGGCAGAGGAGAGTGGCCTGGATCACACAGGCGGCAGCTCCCGGGCAGCCTGCACACACCACAACCTCTTGCCTGTGCTCGCTCTGCCTTCTCTCTGGATGCCCCTCTGCAGGCTGCAGGCTTGGAATCCACGCACCTGAGCACCCGAGCCCACCCTCTGCAGGGCCTTCCTGATGTCCGCACCCCAGGACAGGGCATCTTCCGCTCTGCATTCAGCCCTCACAGGGCAGAGGCACTGGCACATCCCCTGGGACGGGGGCACCAGTGCACCCTGCCTGACGGGGCTGTGCCTCAGACCCAAACACTCCAGCTCCAAGCCACACACGGGGAGGGGTCACACAGCACACACTGGCTGCAGGAGTGTTGGACTGTGGATGCGGGGAAGGCTAGAGCTCAGTTGTGACTACAGGGCTCGTGACCCCCTGGGAGCTGACACCACTGACACTGTGCCCCAGAGGGCAGGAGAGGGCTCCTCCAGGTATGCAGGTGCTATTCGGGGTGTTGGGCTTGGCGGGTGATCCAGGCACCTGACAGAGACCAAAGTGGCTACCAGTAGCTGGCTGGCTCACTGTGAGGGCCAGCAGGGCCAAGCTGCAAGAAGCCGCCACACAGGGGACACCTGTGCCCAGCCACATGTCGTCCCGTATCCTGCTCATGCCTGAGTCCTGGACAACACTGCCTCTCTTTGGAGCTCCAGGATGCCGCACAGGGCTGCAGTTTGTTGGATTCCTCTACTGGTTCATCCATTTTGCGTCTACTATGTGTTGGGCCCTAAACCCAGTGCTGGTGCCACCTGCCACTCTGGTCCCCAGTGGCCAGCGGTCCCCACATGAGCCTGAGGCCACTGGTCCCAGCCTCAACACACCTACAAGCCTAGGGCTAGCCTGGACCCAGCACCCTGGCCCCGCCCAGGCTGGTACTCACGCACAGGCTCCCAGTAACTTTTTTCTCCAAGGAGTCCACCTGTAGGGGTGAGGGAAAGACACCGGGTTCAGACTGAGGTGGGCCTCCTGCTGCCCAGTCTGGGAAGCTCTCAAAGCAGCCACTGCCACCTGACCACCTCCTCAGAGCAGGGAGTCGCCACCCACCCACACTGGACATGTGGACAAGTCCCAGCCTACCATCCCTGGGCAGGAGGAAGCGGAGACCTGGCTTCCCCCACTCACTGGACAATGCCCAGTGGAGTCCAAAGGTCAAGCAAGCATTGGGGTGAGAGGTGGGGTGCTGGGCAGACTTCTCCCCAGGCCCTGGAATGATCTGGGCCGTTCTGTCCATTCCGGTGCAGGGGCTTCTCCTGATTTACAAGAAAACTCCTCCACCAGAGTTCAGGACAAGCACTAACATCCAGAAGACTTCCACACGCTGGTGGAAAATGGAATTAAAAGGTGAGTTTGCTCTGGTGCTCAAGTTTCTTGAAATCCATGCCTAGCTTTTTCTTTCATAATTTGACTTTTTATTTTTTAAAGATTTATTTATTTTTATTCGAAAGTCAGAGTTACACAGAGAGGAGAGGCAGAGAGAGAGAGAGAGAGGTCTTCCATCTGATGGTTCACTCCCCAATTGGCCTCAACAGCTGGAGCTGCACTGATCCAAAGCCAGGAGCCAGGAGCTTCCTCCAGATCTCCCACATGGGCGCAGGGGCCCAAGGAGTTGGGCCATCTTCCACTGCTTTCCCAGGCCATAGCAGAGAGCTGGAATGGAAGTGGAGCAGCTGGCTCCCATTTGAGATGCCAGTGCTTCAGGTCAGGGCATTAACTCGCTTTGCCAAAGCGCCAGCCCCTTGACTTTTTATAATATGCATCTTCCATGAATTTAATTATTTTTTTTTTGAAGAAACAGAGGGACCAGAGCTGTATGGTAGTAGGCTAAACCTTTGCCCGAGGTGCTGGCAGCCCATATGGGTGCTGGTTTGAGTTCCAGCTGCTGCACTTCCCATCCAACTCCCTATTAATGGCCTGGGAAAGCAGTGGAAGACGGCCCATGTGCTCAGGCCTCTATACCCATGTGGGAGCCCTGGAAGAACTCCTGGCTCCTGGCTTTGGATCACCCCAGCTCTGACCATCGTGGCCATTTGTGGAGTGAATAAGAGGATGGAAGACCTAGGCTGGCGCCACGGCTCAATAGGCTAATCCTCCGCCTTGCGGCGCCGGCACACCAGGTTCTAGTCCCAGTCGGGGCGCCAGATTCTGTCCCGGTTGCCCCTCTTCTAGTCCAGCTCTCTGCTGTGGCCAGGGAGTGCAGTGGAGGATGGCCCAAGTGCTTGGGCCCTGCACCCGCATGGGAGACCAGGAAAAGCACCTGGCTCCTGCCTTCGGATCAGTGCGGTGCGCCGGCCGCAGCGCGCCAGCCGTGGCGGACATCGGAGGGTGAACCAATGGCAAAAGGAAGACCTTTCTCTCTGTCTCTCTCTCACACTGTCCACTTTGCCTGTCAAAAAAAAAAAAAAAAAAAGAGGATGGAAGACCTATCTCTGTCTCTCTGTCTCTCTCTCTAGAACTCTGCCTCTCAAATAAACAAATAAATCTTAAAAAGAAACAAACCAACCAGAGCCAGGCCTGGGCCAACCCAAAGCTGGGATCCAGGAGCTCAGTCCAGGTCCCACCTTGGGTGGTAGGAACCCGACCATGAGCAGAGGGGAGCCAAAGCTAGGAACCAAGCCCAAGTACTCAGGAATGGGACGCAGGTGTTTTAACTGCCAGGCTAAATGCCTGCCCCTCACCCAGGTAAATTCTCTGCAGACTCCCTGTCAAGGTACGTATATGCGGATAAACACATACACACATACCACAGATTCAGCAGTCACCACGTGCCAGGCTTTCTGAATGTTGCACACACAATACCTTACGAAACCCTCAGAAGTTGAAGTGGTGGGTAACCTAATATTAGCACCCATTTTAGAGACAAAGAAACTGAGGCTCAGAGAGGCCCCTGAGTTTGCCAAAGGAACAAAACTGAGGAAAGGAGCCGGCGCCGCGGCTCACTAGGCTAATCCTCCTTGCGGCGCCAGCACACCGGGTTCTAGTCCCAGTCGGGGCGCCGGATTCTGTCCCGGTTGCCCCTCTTCCAGGCCACCTCTCTGCTGTGGCCAGGGAGTGCAGTGGAGGATGGCCCAAGTCCTTGGGCCCTGCACCCCATGGGAGACCAGGATAAGTACCTGGCTCCTGCCATCGGATCAGCGCGGTGCACCGGCCGCAGCGCGCAGGCTGCGGCAGCCACTGAAGGGTGAACCGATGGCAAAGGAAGACCTTTCTCTGTCTCTCTCTCTCTCTCTCACTGTCCACTCTCAAAAAATTAAAAAACAAAACAAAACTGAGGAAAGGGTGTGGGTGGGCTTTCCAGCAGCCACCCGGCTGAAGCTGGGACGGCTCACCCGGCCCGGGCTTCTGCCTTTGCCCACTCAGTACTCACGCATCCAACTGCCTAGAATGGTGGAGAAGATGAGCTTCTTGCTGGCGTCGTCCATCTCGGCAAAGGACAGGTAGTTGAAGTGGCGCGTCAGCCGTGGAGTGATGGCATTCCTGCCTCCACCCGGAGGGCCCATGGCACAGACAAAGTTGATGTCCACCAGGTTCTTGAAGGCTCCTGAGGATAGAGCAGGACAGTCAGCCAGGGCCCTGCCTAGGGTTGCATTATGCTATTCACGGGCCCCTTCCTCCATAAGAAAACATTTAAACATCTGACTCCCGACACTGTTGATGTAAAGACAAATACTCATGCAGGCACAGCATACATGGCCATTTTTCACCGACAAGAAAGGTTCACTCTCCCCAAGTTTTAAGAGAAATCCAAGCAGTTTTATGGGTCACCAAAAGTATCACAGCCCTGGGGCCCTACACCTCCCATCCCGCTGCGGGCCCACGCCGCCACACGCACCGATCATCTTGCGGTCATACCAGCCGCCGTGATCCATCCACTGGCGCAACAGCTCGATGGGCGGCTGTGCGCCATAGGTCTCCAGGGCCGGCATGTTCAGGTCATCGATGAAGAAGATGAAGTTGCGCCCCAGGGGCGGCCCGAACACACCCTTCCGCCTGGAGGGAGAGGCTCTGTGAGTCCAGCCCCCGAGCGCAGCAGGTCCCCCAAGAAGCCAAGGGACGCCGGAAGGCAGCTCTGCCTCTGGGAAGCCCACTCCAAATTTCAGCCTCCTCCCAGCAGCTCTACCTCATGGCCAGCCCTGTCTCACTCTGAACATCTTGGCACATCACAGACTGGCTGGCCCAAATCTGAGCTCCTTTCACAGGGGGTCTTGCCTCCCAGGCATCTCGAGGGCACACAGCCCCACACAAGGGCCCACTCAGGGCAGGCACCCCTGGAGAAGCCCCCCAGCAGCTGTAGGCAGAGGGAAGGCTCTGGAGCCATGCACAGGGGAGCCAGGGCCCCTTGGGCGCTGCCAGCTCTCACTGCTGGTGGGGCGATGAGACAGAAGCTGACTGAGCTGGGCTGGGGTACGCTGCGGCTGAGGGAGTGAGGAGGGGTGCCCTGCCTCTTGTCCAGCTTGCTGTCGATGAAGTCCTGGGTCTGGTTGGCCGAGGTGCGGGCTGAGAAGGTGAAGAAGTGGCTGATGTACTCTAGTGGCAGGTTCTTGAGGAGCTTGTCAGAGATGGTGAGAGTCTTCCCGGTGCCCGTGGGCCCGATACACAGCACCTGCGAGAGCAGGCAGTGTGAGGGCGGGACCCATACTCTGAGCAGCTGCCGCCCTCCAGCCTGGCCTTGGGGTGGCTTGTGGCACTCACAGGCTTGTGGCTGGTGAGCAGCATGCCCAGCAGGTAGGACATGCGTACGGTGTCCATGGTAGGCACGATGATGTTGCAGTAGTTGGTGTCGGGCACCATGGTGAATGGAGCTGAGGAGTCCATCCACTTCACCCAGGCGACCTGGAACCACAGCCGGCTCAGCACTGCCTGGGACCTCTCCCTGCGCCACTCCTGGCTGGGGCCCTGCTGCCCAGTGCACAGGACAGGTGAGGAGCTCTGCTGCTGAGCCTCGACTGGAGAACCCAGGGGACCTATGGGTCCTCTGCTCTGATCTCTGCACGGGGTGGGGGCCCCCACCTCAACCCACCAGGAACAGGGCTCCTTGAATGCAGCTTTCCAGGTGGGAGCTGCCCTACATTCAGCTGCCCTGGGTGGGGCCCCCCTGGGGACTACCTGCCCTGTGTCTCTGTGTGAGATTAGACAATCCCAAGAACAAAAGCATTTGCTGTTCAGACTTGAGGAGTGTGAGGGCCCAAGCCGTGGGTGCTGAGTCAGCTGGAGGGCATGACTCACCTGGCTTGTCCCTCCCATCATCCTGCCCCCTTGTGTCCCTTCACCGACATCCATGGGTCAACTTACAGACCTCCCTTGAAGGAGACGCTCACCACGGCCTAACCAGGACATTCCCTGGGGGACGACTGTGACCTTGACACTCAAATGCACCCTGTAAGCCCCCAGCAGGACCCTGCACAGTCACCATAAGACTCCCATGGACACCTCTTTGCCCCCCTCCTCCTGGGCTGGGGTCCTGAACCTGGAATGAGGGTAGGCTCATGGAACCCTCGCTGCCTGATAACAGGGATGGGGTCATGCAGACAGGTCACAAGGGCTTGCCCATGACCCCTAGGGGGCCCAGGGCTCTGGGCAAATGGGGCTTTTAGGTTAACTGAGCTAGCTGGTCTGTGGGCTGAGCACCAGCACAGAGGAGGCAGCACGTGTGGCTGGGAGGGGAGGCACTCCGATGTCTCCCAGCCCCAGGTTCAAGTTCAGCTGTGCCACTGACCATGTGGTTGTGACTGCTCTGAGCCTCCATTTCTTTGTCTAGAAGACAGGCTGTGAGGATCCGTGAGATGACACAATAACCCCAGCCTGGGACCCAGGGGCAGTCACCGTTCACCCAGAACAGCTGGCACCCAGCGGGGCCCTCCCTGCCCTGGCCCTGGGGGCTCGGGGGCCACCTGCTTGTTCTCGTCCTCTTCGTCATCATCGTCGTTGGTGCTGCTGATGCCAGCGTCCTCCAGCCGGTAATCGAACACCAGCCCCTCTCCTGGGAACGGCAGAGCCAGCTGCCCAGGACCGGGAGGAGAACAGAGCTGTGAGGCCCAGGAGGCTTGCTTGGCTGCTGGCCCCGGGGGGAGCCTGAACCGGGAGTGGCCACCTCTCACCTTTTCCACCGTCATCTTGGCCCTCAGCCAGTGGCTGAAGGCGACTCGGCCAAGGCTGTCCCCAGTGGCACCTACGCTCCAGACCAAGGAGAAGATGAACCAGGGCTCGACCAGCTCAGACAGGCGGCTCACCTTTTCAGACGGGATTTTCTTGAGGCCCTAGGGACAGAAGGAACAGCATCAGGCTGAGACAGGAGCAGCAGCACTGCGAGGTATGAGGATGGCGGGGGGAGCGGGGGTGCCGTTCCGGATTTGTTTCTCTACAACACATCATCTCCCTCCTCACCCTCGCTGTCCTTGGCACTGCTGTTCCCAGGTCCTCCCTGAACTCCACGTGCCCCCTGCACCCCTCAACTGTCAGGAACCAGGAGGAAACCCAGGCATGAGGGCCCATGAGCCACACTGAGCCCATCTGAGTCTCTCTTCCAGGAAGCTGGATTGGGCTGCAGCGCCCTCAGGTGGCCCAGATGAGGCGAGCAGGGGCAGGAGGGCCTCCCTGCATAACAGTACCTCTCGAGGCAGAAAGGGCTTAAAGAAGCAGTCCAGCAGCTTGAGCAAGCTCATGACCAGGTTGCTGTCGGTCGAGGAGATCACCTCCTTCACCGAGGACCGAATGAAGCTGATGGACTCCTGCAGCAGTGAGAACGGGGCTCTCGTGGCTGGGGGCCATGGAGCCGGCTACCCCACCTGGGCCGAGCACCCCCACAGCCTGGCCTACCTCCAGGAATCTGGCAGAGAGGCTCCGGAAATGCTCCTCGTGGGGCTTTAGCAAGGCAGGGAGCTTCCTCAGCCAGCACTCGACGAAGGGCATGAGCCCCAGGATGCTGGGCTCCAGGTACACCATGCCACAGCGGGACACAGTGGCCGGGGAGGCCACGGCCAGGTCCTGCACCTCGAACATCATGGTCATCGCCTGGGCCCAAGACAAACCATGTGAGCGGGTTGGCTTCCAGCCCCCAGGGCTGCCCACCCTGTGGGTAGGAGCTGAGGGGGCTGTCTAGGAACCTCCAGGCCCTCAGCTGGTCATGTGCCCTGCCCTGAAGCCCTGAGGAAGAACCAGAGTCAGGTGATTCCTGGGGTCTCCGGCCAGCCTGGGGTTCCTGGAGGACGGGGTGGGGGGACCTGACAGGAACCATGGGCTCTGCTCTGGAGCTCCAATCTTGGACATGAACACAGGGCCACAATGACAACCTGGTATTCTCAGAACCATTCAGGCAGTTCCACTCAGCCCAGACACCATGAGCTGCTCTCATGCGCAGGCCATAACCCTCTGTCTTGAGAACTGCCCCCAGCATGTATACACACACACACACACACACACACACACTCACCAGGCAGGTCCCTGTACCAGGCCCATGCCACCTGTCTCTCAGACCTTGGGCTCGCTGTCAGGACTAGGTAGACACCTGACCCCAGCAAGGCTGACATAGCTGAAAAGTGGGCCTTGGGTGCACAAAGTTAGTCTTAGTGGGAAGCAGTGGGCCCTGGGCTTGGAGCATCACAGGAAGTGGGCCCGTGGGCAGAGCGCCCTGGGCAGCTGCAAAGGATGGACTCAGGCACAGGAGCTCGGGCTGAGGAGGGGTGCTGGGAGACAAGCCGGAGCTGACACTGGCTGGCCCCTGGGTAGGTCACCGTGATGGCCGAGGGTCAGCTTTGGCCCCGGGAGGCAGCTGTGGAAGAGGCTTGACCAACAGGTGCGGCCTCTGGGCCTGGCCAGCCACAAGCAGAGCAGGTGGGTGCACCTCTGTGAGCTTGATGATCTCCCCGGAGCTGAGGCACAGCTTCTTGTTGTCGTCCAGCACCGTGTTCATGTTCTCGATCCACACAGCGTCCACCGGCCCGTCAAACATGTACCACTTCTTGTTGGTGTCAGAGGCGACAGCCCCCACCCGGATGAGCGAGGGGAAGATGCCATCTGTCCTGCAGCCACCAGGGAAGAGAGCGCTGCAGGCCAGGGAGACGGGGCTGCGAGCACAACAGGCTCCCAGGGAAACCCGGCCCCCATGCTGGCCCTGCTGTGCTTCCTTCTCTTTCCTGAAATGCCCTCATGTGTTGAAAAATTATGTTATCAGGGGGCCGGCGCTGTGGCATAGTGGGTAAAGCCAGCCGCCTTCAGTGCAGGCATCTCATATGGGCGCCGGTTCAAGTTCCAGCTGCACCACATCAGATCCAGCTCTCTGCTATGGCCTGGGAAAGCAGAAGATGGCCCAAGTCTCTGGGCCCCTGCACCTGCGTGGGAGACCTGGAAGAAGCTCCTGGCCCTGGATCAGCTCAGCTCCAGCCATTGCGGCCATTTGGGGAATGAACCAGCAGATGGAAGACCTCTCTCTCCACCTCTGCCTCTCTGTAATTCTGCCTTTCAAATAAATAAATAAATCTTTAAAAAAACTATAACAGGAAAGATGGGGAATTCTTTGGTATCACATGGGGTAATGGAACTGTCTTCCCCTAAACAAGCTAAACAGGGAAATCCTGATGGGCACGAGGGACTGCAATCACAGAGCTGCTCTGGAAGACGGCACGGGACAGAGAAGGGTGACAGGCAGAGCAGAGAAAGGGACCGAGTCGTGCCGAGAACCCTGGAACGCTCCTGCTCCAGAGGCTCCATGCCAGGGGAGGGACTGGTGGGGGTGACCAAGACTCTCTTGTGGCCAGACTCTACTGAGGCTCCTGGCCCTTCTCCTAGGTCCCTCTGTGCACTTCCTTGTTCGGTCCAGTTTTAGCAAACAGTCCTGCTACCTCAGTCTAGCAAGACCCCCACCCCCAACTTTGATGCCTGATCACCCCTGAGATCCCTGCAGGAGCCCCAACCTCCACTACCTCCCACCCAGTCCATGTCTGATCACCTGGCCTTGTCTCCAGTGAGAATTCCCTGGGTCAGCTTAGCTGAGCCCCCTCTGACCCTGATCTGATGCTGCTTCTTTGTAAGGTTCCACTCCCTAGTCCCCACGCCCTGCCCCACATTGTAAACTTCCACTCGCCCCTGCCGTATTCCCAGTGGAGCCCAATCTTTCGTCCCCACTGCAGGACAGGCCCCTGTACCTGTCACAATGGTGCAAAGTGAAGTCTTCCTCGCTAGGCCTTAACAAGAGTTGCTGAATAACTTTGCTTTAATAGGACATTTACCTGGTCTGACCTCCAGATCCTCCCTGACCCCTCACCTCCTCAGAAATGGGGCAGCCAGGCCAGCCAGGCCCACAGTAGGGAAAACAGGTGACTCCTCTCCCCCAATCCACCTCCCACCTGGCTCCCACCAGGAGCCTGGAGGCCTTTTCTGGAGAAATACAAGAGCCCTGGAGAAAAGTGCCTTGGGGGCTGACGTGCCCTCCTCCCAGCCCCATGCACTGCCCCTGGGAGCAGAGGCCCCGAGGGGGCCAGCAGCCTCTGTTGGGAAGAGTGGCAGCCAGTCACTGGTGTCTGTTCCGTGCCAGGTGCGCTGCCGGGCTCCTTCCACACAGCAAGCTCATCCCTGCCTCACCATAATGACGAGCGCTGACTGTCCTTCCCTTACAGTCCAGGGACACAACCCACCCCACCCCACCCCCCAGGAGGAAGGGAGGAGGAAATGGAATGGTGAGCAGAACCCAGGCTTTGGGTGGCAGAGCCAGGCTGGGGGAGGTCCCCGGGGCACTCACCACTCGTGAGTAAGCAGGTCGAACTCCCCGTACAGCTGGCCCATCGTGATGGACTTGGGGTTCAGCACATAGTAGTTGACAGCTTCATACACACCACCACTGATGGACGGCTGCCCTTTGATTGACGTCAGGGCAGCCGCCAGGACTCTGTAACACTGGGAACGCAGGCCACAGTGGGCCAGGGGCCACAGGAGCTGGAAAGGGGCATCCTAGAGGCCAGGGGACTCCTCATGGAGGCCAGCAGCCCTGCTGACGCCACCCCAGCCCACGGGCCCACGGTCCATCCACTGGGCCACCCGGCTCGGTTCCACTTACATTACTCTTGCCAGAGCCTGTGGGCCCGACGAGCATGAGGCCATGCCGCACCACCGTGGTCTCGTAGAGCTGGATGCACTTGGTCATGAAGCCTGAGGGGACACAGCGGGGATCCCAGGCATCACGGCAGGGGCTGAGTCCCAGCTCCACCAGTAGCTTGCGGGACCTCTGGCACATCACTTCACTCCCTGAGCCCCAGGCCCCTCGTCTGTCAAACGAGGACAGTGGGGGCACCTCTCTCACAGGCAGGGGCAGGCGAAGCACTGGGCACAGAGAAGAAACTTTCTAGAAGCCAGGCAGTGTTCCTATCACTATAATCCCCCAGCTCCCACTGCACAGGTGATCAGCCATCAGGCCTGCCTGGGGTCAGCCATCGCAGGTCCACAGTCAACACTAGTCTCAAAGTTTCTGCCCAGCCTGCTGAGAGTGCCAAACCCAGTAAGTGCTGGCCAATATGAGGCAAAGCCCTAGGGAGAGTCAAGAGCTATGGGGACAGCTGCCAGCCGCAGGCCTACATGGGTGGGGAGTGAGTGTGTAACTCTGGCACGATGCTCTAGCACTGCAGATCCAAGGGTCCCTGCCGAAGAAATGGAACCCAACTACCCTGGGATGGCCAAGCTGACCCAGGGCTGCAAGGGACCAAGAGTCTAGGCCTTTATTCAACACTCTCCGGGGTCGAGGGCACGAAACGTGGCCAGGGAAGGAAGCATTAGAGCCTCCACTGAAGAGCAATGGAGGGCATTGGAGGGGGCCCTGCATGAGCAGATCCACTGCTTGGGTTCCAGAGGGGGCCCCTGAGTGGCCAGCATGGCATCAACATTTCCCAAAGGATGGGTTGGGAAGAGAGAAGGGGGGAGCCGAGCCAGGGGCTGGGAGGCAAGAACTCAAGTGGCATGCACCTGCAGCAACGGGGCGAGAGCTTCGGCCTCCTAGCAGGGAAGGGGTTCAGGCTCAGAGGGAGTCTGACGGCAGTGGTATCAGTTCAGGAAGGGCCCAAATGCTCCTCCGTGCCATGACACCGGGACTGCTGCTCCACAAGGAGCACAAGCAAGTCCACCAGCAGGATGGAAACTGAGCAGCCTGCAGCAGAGGGGACTGGTGACTGCGGTGAGGTGGGGTGGGGGATACGGAACGAGGCACTCAAGCTCCCTCCCACCCAAGCAGGTAAGGACAAGGCAAGAGGCTGGGGCCTGCGAAAGCAAGGCCTGGGAAGGGACCGAGGGCTGGGCTGCTCCTCACACGGGGTCTCGGGAATAGAGCAGTTCTTGCTTCCCCATCACCTGGCAGATTCTAGCCTGTCAGGGCTAAGGGCACCTGCTCTGGCCCTGGACCATTCAGCCAGGAGCCCCAGCCTGCTGCACACTGAGGCTGGCCTGCTCCGCCCCTGCCACCCAGGTGGTCAGAGCCAGCCCCTCATCAGACGCTGTGGGCCAGTGGCTCACCCTCCACATCCTTGAGGTTACTCTTCTCACAGGCCTTGCGGATGGCTGTGTCCAGGATGCCGTAGTTCGTTTCCTCCTCCCTGATGGTGGGGAACAGGTCGGACACAATCCCAGAGAAGAGCTTGAGGTCCTCCTGCAGGAACTTGGGCACGTTCACATCACGGATGGCCCGCAGGCAGATCAGCTCCTGCCGCAGGCACCAGCACGGCCGTCAGCACAGGGCGCAGGCCGCCAGCTTCCTCCAGCTGCCACGAAGCCCTCCTGGAGCCCCGGCCCCTGGAGCCCCCACCCTGGGATGGAGCGCACCTCATTCATGCTGGGGTTTTCTCGTTTGAGGTTTCCGGCAGCCGAGATCACGGTCTTCACGGCTCTCATCCCGAAGTCGTAGTGATCCTGTCACCGGCAGCAGGGGGAGGTGTGGGTGGGCACTGTCTCTCAGGGGGCTTCTGCCTGGAACACTCTGCCTCCCACCTGGCACCTGACCAAACCTCAGTGCCCAGCTTGCCACTGCAGGCCCTCTGTGCCTGCCCCCATACCCTTCCCTGGGCTGCATCCCCTCTGGCGCCGCTACTTCACCATCCCACCATCTCCCCCTTGACTGGGTCGCCCATTCTGCATCCGCAGACCAACTCTACTTTGGCCACTTCCACAACCCTGCAGCCCCAGCACCGCACCGAGGGCACGGAGGGGTCACCCATCTGTGCGTCCACCTGCAGGGCCTCCGTGACCCTGAGCCTCCTTCTGACTTCCCCCGCCCACCTGTTAACCTCTCCAGGCCTGTCCTTCCAGCCACACCTCCACAGCTTTTCCTGCTGATTCTGCTTCTCTCCATCGTATGAGGGTGCTCTGAAAACCTCACGGAGGGGCTGGCACAGTGGCATAGAAAGCTAAGACTCTGGCAGCAGTACTGGCATCTTGTGTGGGTGCTGGCTTGGTTCCGCCTGCTCTGCTTCCCATCCAGCTCCCTGCTAATGTGCCTGGGAAAGCAGTGCAAGATGGCCCAAGTGCTTGGGCCCCTGCTCCCACATGGGATATCTGGAAGAAGCTCCTGGTTCCTGGCTTTGGCATGGCACAGCCCTGGCTGTTGCAGCCATTTGGAGAGTGAACCAGTTGATGGAAGATATCCTCTCTCTCTCTCTGTACCTCTACCTCTACCTCTGCCTCTGCCTCTGCCTCTACCCCTACCCCTACCCCTACCCTTACCCCTACCCCTACCTCAGTATCTCTGCCTTTCAAATGCATAAGTAAATCTTTAGGGGAAAAAGAGAAAGAAAAGTTCATGGTAAAATGGAATTAAAAGTATGGGCTTTTGGGGCTGGCGCTGTGGCACAGTGGGTTGAAGCCCCAGCCTGCAGTGCTGCATCCCCTATGAGTGCCAGTTCAAGTCCCAGCTGCTGCACTTCTGATCCAGCTCTCTGCTATGGCCTGGGAAAGCAGTAGAAGATGGCCCAAGTCCTTGGGCCCCTACACCTGCTTGGGAGACCCAGAAGAAGCTATTGGTTCCTGGCTTTGGATCAGCTCAGCTATGGCCATTGCAGCCATTTGGGGAGTGAACAAGCAAATGGAAGACCTTTCTCTCTCTCTGGCTCTACCTCTCTTTGTAACTCTTTCAAATAAATAAAAAGTAAATCTTTTTTTATAAAGTATGACTTTTTTTGGGGATAATTTTTCTCTTGGAAAATATGTATTACAAAAAACTGTGGGCTGGCGCCGTGGCTCAATAGGCTAATCCTCCACCTGCGGCGCCAGCACCCTGAGTTCTAGTCCCAGTCGGGGCGCCAGATTCTGTCCTGGTTGCTTCTCTTCCTGTCCAGCTCTCTGCTGTGGCCCAGGAGTGCAGTAGAGGATTGTCCCAAGTGCTTGGGCCCTGCACCCGCATGGGAGACCAGGAGAAGCACCTGGCTCCTGGCTTCGGATCAGCACAGTGCGCTGGCCATAGCGGCCATTGTGGGGTGAACCAATGGAAAAGGAAGACCTTTCTCTCTGTCTCTCTCTCTAACTCTGCCTGTCAAAAAAAAACAAAAAACTGCATGAATTTGAGAGAGCGAACAAGCGATGAAACAGAGAGCAATGAAATACACCGGTTCGTGCCCCAGATGCACACAACAGCCAGGGCTGGGCCAGGCCAACTCCAGCAGTCACGAAATCAATCTGGGTCTCCCGGTTAGGTAAACAAGGAGCCAAGTACTTGAGACATGACCAGTGCTCCCAGGATGTGTATTAGCAGGAAGCTGCATTAGAAGTAGAGCTGGTACTCACGTGTGGGCACTGACAGGGGATGCACACATCTCAGTCTTAACTGCTCTGCTAAATGCCTGCCCTGATTCATACTGCTAATACATTTTCCACCAACTTTTTGAAGTATCCTTGTATAGTGAAAGTGTTGGAAATTGCTAACACTGTCATTCTGCCCCGTGGCACACGACGACCTGGCTCACAGACCAGTGCATGTCCAGATATCCAGGACTTGGAACCACGTGAAGAGACCAGCCTTGCCTCTGGGACATCCCACTTGGGAAGGGGGCACCAGCTGGGGTAGCTGCTCTAACAGGGGCAAGGGGTACTCTTCGAAGTAGATGATCAGAAAGAAGGGGCTGTGGGGGTGACAGCCCCCGGGGTGCCCTGTGGCACACCCAGTAACAGATGGCATCTCTTTTAACCCAAGGGTTTTGGTGGGCTACAGTTGGCCAAAGGTACCACTGTGCGCCCCTGGCCATGGTGACTGGTATTCATAGAAGAGCATATGACCCAGAGAAAATCCTTTAGGGTGACAACAGGATTTTTTCTGGAATTATGACAGACAAAGCTGGTAGCACGTGAGCCCAGCAGCGGGGCCTGGCTGCTGCAGAGGGGCAGTCTGTCTGCAGAGGCAGCCAAACAGAAAGCTCCTCCGCCAGTGCTGGTGCCAGGCCCAGCCCTCCTCCCTGCGGGGCAGTGGGACCTGGCTGTCATGTCCTGGTCCGCACAAGCTCCCAGCCCTGCGCTGCTCACGTCCCCCGATGATCCTCCCTCCTTGCCCGTGACCTAGCCAGTGGGCATCTGTCCCTGGTTTCTGCTCCAGCTCCACCAGGCACTGCACAAGCCTCGCCAGGATCTTGGCCATGGGGATCTCAGTGTCCTTGGCTAAGGGACAGGGATGCAATTCCTATCTCACAGGGTTGTGAGCAGTCCACTAGCCAATTCTTGTAAAGCAGCCAGCACGGAGCCTGGCCCTTGGCAGATGCTCCACACAAGATGGATTCAGAGCTGCCCTGGAGCTGGAGAAACTGGTCAGGGCAGGGCCTCACCTGGGAGCTGAGCTGCTCGGAGGACAGCTTGAAGGTGGTCGTGATCTTCTTAGCCAGCACGCTGGCCTCATTGAAACCAAAGGAGTAGAGGGAGATCTCGGCGATCATGGCATAATCAGGAACCATCATGGCCACAGGCCGGAAGAGCGCCTGGGGCACATGGAGCTTGTGTGGTAGGCAGGCACACCTCACCCGCTGGGGCGCCAGCGGGAGGCCCTCCTCCCCACCACATCTCGGCTCCATGCCTGCCCTAGCTGACGGTCACACTGCCCGTCGCTGGGGAGCTCTGCCTAAGAGAAATGGATCACTGTATTGATCTGAAGCTGCCCCCAGGTCACTCTGCTTGGCCCCTCTTGGCTCTGTCTGCCCATTTCTCCTGCAGGGCCAGCCCCAGCAGGTCCCATCAGATGCTCCCCATCACGTGCACACAGACCACCCTGGCTTCCTCCATGCCCCTCCATGGAGAGGGCTGCCATGGAGGATCATGGTCCCTGAGGCCAAGCAGCTGGGCCTGCACCTGCCTTCAGATTGTCAGGGAGCTCCGTGCGGCCAGCATATCCAGGGTTCATGGTGATAAACACTGCGCACGAGGGCACGAGGGGGATCTCGACACCTTCAAACATGAAGCGTTCCACCTGTGGGGCAGGGGGACAACTCACCTGGGGCAGGGTGAAGGGGAGGGGATGTGCTGACCCTTCCTCTTTCAAAGAGGCCCCTGTCCCCTGCTGATGAGCCCCGTTGCTCAGGGACAGCTTGTTTCAGGATCTGGCCTATTTCCTCAGGTCCCAGTGGCCCACCCATGGCCTCACAGGTGCTGGCTCCAGCCCCTCTGAGGTCTCCACACATCTCCTGCTTCCCACACCCTCCACCCCCAAATGCTGACACCGACACCCCAGACATATGCACACTCAGCCTCAACTAAGGCCCTGGGCCTTGGCTCGGAGCTGGGGGTGGGGTCTCTGAACTCTTGTCCCCCGGACGATATTCCTGGTTAGGGAGAGTGACCGTGCCTCGGGCTTTCCATAAGAGTCAGGACGTAGGAAGGACCACTTCATCTGCTGCCGCCTGGCCTGGGTGCCACCCACAGACTGGCATGAGGTGTGGCACTTCCTGAGTGGCGACACAAGCCCTCTAGGGGCAGCTGTGTAGGGGCAGGGGGACGGCGCCACGCCCTCTATGAGACATGAGCAGGACTGGGGGCAGCCCCAAGGCTTGGCCTCTCCCTGCTGTAGCACGGCAGCCGCACTGCGTGGCATGGCAGCACAGGTGCTGTCGCTGAGGCTCACCCGCTGCTGCTGTGCCTTCTGGATGGTGGTGATCTGCTGCGCCACCACGGACAGCACCTCAATGTCAATGCGATTGAACTCGTCGAAGCAGGCCCAGGCCCCAGCACTAAGTGAGGACAGAGCATGGTGTGGGCATGCGCATTCAGAGCCTACCTGGCCCCTCCTGCCACGGGCGCCCTGGACTGCCATGGAGGAAGCCCTCAGTAGCAATCTCCACCCACCCACAATCTCACCCTTGGTGCCGCCCTGTGCCTGCCGGGGCTGAGCCTTTGAGCCACAGTATGCCATCTGTGCTCCTCACCATCCCGGGATGCTGCTCCCAGCAGCACCCTTGTTTAGCCCTCCCCAGAGAGCAGTCCTATGACACCCACTCACCCAACCTCACCTGGCCAGGCCCTTGAAGAACTTGCCCATGGCCATGAAGTCGAGCTGGTCAGAACAGTTGAACACAACTGTCTGGATGGCCAAAGCCTTGCCCAGGTCTTTAGTGGTCTCAGTTTTTCCTGTGCCAGCCGGGCCAGCTGGAGCACCCCCAAACTTGAGGTGCAAGGCTCCAGTCAGGGTGAGGTAGCACCTGCACGGGTGACAGTGGCAGTGGCATAGGTCCGGGGATCTCCACCAACACAGGAAGAGCCTGTTCCTCTCAGGTGCCATAAATGGACAGCTCCCACCCCTCCCCACCTCTCAGGGCCCAGCGTGCCCAGCCTTGGCTGCTGGGGTCAGGACTGGAGTCCACAGCCACCTCCCTTGCTTTCCCTGGCCCCTGTGATGGCTCTACATAGCTTTGCTCAGGGCCCCGCTGGGATGGCTGACCCTAGCTTCATTTCCCTTGCTCAGAGCCCTGCTTGAAAATCCATGTGGCGCTAAAGATGGCTGACAAAGATGAACTCACTGATTGCTTTAGAACAGAGTTGTTCACGTTATGAAAGGATGTGCCCTTGCCCTCTCTCAAGATCAATTCCTCTGACTGCTAAAAATAGCAATGCTCACGCCCATTGCCCACTTAGTGAGCCCCGCACACACACCAAGAACCTCATGTACATTAGCCCATGAAATTCTCATAGCCAGCCCCAGAAAGGCCCCAGAACAAACTGAGGCATGGAGAGGTTGTGTAACCAGCCCAAGGTCACTCAGCCTGTGACAAGCATAGCCAAGTTCTGAACCCAAAGTTCTTGCTTCTGATCCTGCCCCACCTGGCCACGGTTCCAGATGCCTGGGCCAGCGAGAGCTGCAGTAAGGCTGTCCCATGGGGAGGGAGGACCCTCACCTGTCTGTTAGGGGCGTGATCACCAGCCTCCCGCTGTTGCCTAGGTACTCGTAGCCATAGATGAATTCAGCATTCACAGCGCGGATGTACAGGTTGTCATTGGTCCAGTAGTACCTGGAAAGGCAGCAGGATGGGCTCAGGGTCTGCCGCTGAGGACAGGGGAATGAGAATATCAGGCGCCTCTGCCCAGCTTGCCGCCGAGCCTTGAGGGCAGGAACCCACCTACCGTCAACAGACTCTCTACGCCTCCCCACATGGGACCCTCGCAGCCGTGCGGCCCTGGGGGGCAGCCCCCACCTGAGCTGGGAGATCCACTCGAAGTCATTCACGCTGACCACGTGCTCCCGGATCAGCTTGTTCACGACCTCCTTGGCGTGGACCTCGATGACGATCAGTGCTGACAGCACTGCCCGCTGCATGCGGGACAGCTTCCCCCGCACCAGGGCCACCAGGTCACTGAGCTGCGGGCATGGGGGCACTGTCACAGCCTGCACAGAGGGTGGGCTTCCCTCAGGAATAGCCCCTCTACCAGGGGATTTGGGATGCTCTGGGACAGGGCGGAGCAGCACCGGGCAGCAGGAGGTAAACAAACGGAGGTGTGCACATGGCATCTGTCTCCCTGCAGCACACATGGCGGAGCCTGGTGAAGAGTTGGTGCTTGGAGCAAGGGTAGCCCGAAGGACAGCACAGGAGGTATGCACCCCCTCACTGTCAGAAGAGGGGCACCTGCCTGGCCTGAGCCCTCCTATTGGTGGCTGGTTGTGAGCAACTCATTGCAGGGATCAGGTGACCTCCTGTTCTCTGCACCCAACCTTAAGCCTCTTCCCAGGTTCAATGGAGGAAAAGCTCTTAAGCCGGCCTCTTGTCCAAGTGGACGCGGTGTGGGGTGGGGTGAGGGGAGCAGACAGGGGTCCTCTCGGCCCCCACCTGCTGGGAGAGCTGAGGGAACAGCCGCATACTGATGTCTCCAGCCTCCAAGGCCTTCTCCACCTCCATGGTCCAGTAGGTCTGGCATCCAGCGATGGTCACCTGGCCAGGCCAGTTCAGAACCCACTGGGTCCTGGGCATCTGGGAAGACAACACAGGCAGGCTGACTCAGGCAAACTGCCAGCCCACATCCTGTCCCCACTTCCTGTCATGAATGTTGCCTGCGCTTTGCCTGTCAACCTCTCGGCTTGAATGGTAAGCCCACAGTCCTGCCAGAGCAGAGAAGCCATCAAGCCCTGGCCTCTGGGGGATGGGCAGAGCATCACTTGTGCAGCAGAGAGGACAGTGGGAGCAGCCAGGCAGGGGCCCCGCATCAGGAACGTAGTCCTGGGTGCACATCTCTGCACGTGCTCTGGCCATGAGGCTGAGAGCAGGGATGCAGGCACCGAGAGCATCCCCAGCAGTCCTCCCCTCCAGAGTGCAGGGGAGGGAGAGCCCAGATCCCGCCCGAGCCCCCTGAGTCCACAAAGCTGAGAGAGGGGCAGCAGGCAGGCTGGCTGGGGGCCAGGCCTGGAGCTGTGGCTCACCACGGGGTAGGCCTTGATGGCCCTCTCAATGATGTCACGCACGCTGCCCTTCATGCTGTGCTCCACCTCCCGCAGCCAGTCCTCCACGTTGCTCAAAGGGAAGACGGAGACAGACAGGCGCACCTCCTCACCCTCCGCCGAGTACATGTGTGTGATCTCCAGGTCCTCCTGGAACAGCAGCTGCAGGCGACAGGACAGCGGGCGGTCACCTTGCTGTGCCAGCTCTGCTACCGTGTCTGGGGGTGTCCCCCAGGCGAGCTTCTGCCCACCCCTGCCTGCAAGTGGGCAGGAAGGGTCTGCCTCAGCCCAGCGCAGGCCCGGCTCACAGCTGGCAGCCCGGGGAGGGGGCTGAGCCGGCCTCTCCCTGTGTCCCCACCCTACACGGGGGACCACCAGGGCCCAGGCTCCAAGTCGGATTCTGTCCCACATGTGCAGCCTCCTTCACAGCGGAGGGGAGGGCAAGGAGGGTCCCAGGCCTCTGGCCTCACAGGTTCCTCGACTCAGCCATGAGCATGCTGAGCATGCTGGGGGGACAGGGAGCCCCTGAATGAGCCGGCATCCAGAGGCCCCTGCCCTGAGAAGGGGGCTCTGCGGCTGGCCTCCCTCCCCCAGGTTCCGTGTGCATCTCTGAAGAATCTCACTTCCCACCTCATTTCTCGCTAAGAGGGCCTGGCGCCAGAGGAGAGACACTCTCCGTGGCAGGTGCCCAGTGCTCCCGGCCCAGCCACCCACCCGGGCAATGTTCTCGAAGCACTTGCGCAAGTGGGGCTGCACGGCTGTGGGATCCTTCGTCTGGGACAAGATCTCTAGCAGCTCGTCATCTGACAGGAAGTAGAATCTGCCCGAGGAAGGGGGTAGTGGGGTGGGGGAGATGGTCAGACAGGTACCCTGGGCCCCAGCACCACCGACACCCCTGTACCCAGGCCTGGGCAGAGCACTCGGTCTCCTGGCCTTGCAGGCACATGGTAACAGGGTGGGCGTGAGCCGCGGTGCCCACCTGGGGAAGGCACTCCGCTTGGTCTCCAGGTACTCGCTGAGGCCCTTCTGCACCAGGTCCAGCAGCTTGTTGCAGTCCCGCAGGCTTTCCAGCAGCCTCTGGTCAGAACACACATTGATCACCTGCAACATCCGGGCCAGGGGAAGTGGACATGAGCCTGGGCCAAGCGGGAGGCAGGCTGACTAGAGCACCCATGGCAGCCAGGGACCCTCCATGGGGCCTGGGAAGAAAGTGGGCAGGAGAACTACCTGGGGCCAGGAGCTACAGGGGGAATGTATGCACAGGGGAAAGTTCTAGGATCAACAAAACCACCATCAATTAAGCTGAGGCTTTGCTGCAGGGCTGGCCAGGCCATCTTGGAGCCAATGTGACAGCAGCCATCCAGTGGAAGACCTGGCAGCTGCTTTGTTTGTGAGGAGCACCTGTGAGACCCGGGAGCCCACCCCAGAGGCCCTGAGCCACGACGGAAGACTCAGACTTGTCCTCATGTCATTGAAGAGACCAGGAAGCTCCCAACAGTGTGCGCAGGGGCCCCAGTGCCCCAGGCACAAGGCCCATCCCACAGAGCTCGCCTCCCGGTTCTCGTAGGCGTTCCGCATGATCTTCCTCCAGATGCGCTCCATCGTCTGGTAGCGCCTGCTTTCCACCGGCAGCTGCCGGTTGATGTCCTCGGAGCTGAAGATGGGCTCCAGGTAGAGCCAGGACCGCTGGCAGCTCAGCCACTCCTCCAGCACTTCCTGGGACAGGTGGGGCAGGACGGGGACTGTCAGGGTCTGTGGTCCTAGTCAGGTTCTGTCCCCGAGCAAAACAGCTCATCCCACCGGTGCCGGGCAGAGCTCCAGGCACCACGGCCAGTGTCCACGGCCAGTGTCAGCCATGGCATTCCAGGGGACAAGCAGGATGTGGGGGTGCCTGCCCTCTCAAGAAGGCCCACAAACCATGTGGAGCAGCCATGCCTTCCAGAGAGCCAGGGAGCTGCTGTGCCCTGCGAGAGGACCACACCCAAACCAGCAAACCCTGAGGTGACAGAGGAAAGGACCTGGTGCTCAGGGGACCAAACCAGTCTCCATTCCTGGGAGGACTTTTGGGGCCATGCCCCAGGAATCTCTGAGACCCCTGAACTGCTCTCTGACGCAATCCGAGAGTGGGACACATGCAGCACGGGCCACAGGCCCCATCCAGGACTTAGCTCTTCTCATCTCCTAATAGTGGAAACTCACATATTCCTTCAGCTCTTATGAGACATGTGCCACAGTCAGCTCTGCGCCAGGCTGCCACTGTGGGTAACGGGAGAAGCAGGAGGAGAGGACGTGGTCCCTGCTTCCGAGGGGCCCACAGTTCTCAAAGGGTGGGTTCTGCTCCCAGTCTCCAAGGCCCGGTACTTGCTGCGAGCCTCCTGGGAACACCTTGCAGGCGGGTGTTGGCGGGGAGTCAGCAAAGCTGACTGGTGCTGAGCCTTGCCGATGGAAGGTGGGCTGAACCCCAGGTGGAAGGGCCGGTGGGCACGGGAGGGTGAACAGGCCTCTCCAGGCGAGCCAGAGGGCCTGCAGGCCAGCCCTTCTCACCTGGCTAGGCAGCTTACGGGACAGGGCTCCTGGAGGTGCAGGAGGGAGGCAGCGAGGACGGGCAGCAGGGCCCACCTGGGTCAGCTTCAACTTGGTCTCCCAGGAGTTGATGCGCTGCTCAAAGGGCTTCTTGTAGGGTGAAAAGGACATGCTCTGCGTCATGACGATGTGGTCGTCCAGCAGCTGTGAGGCCTCGTCCGGGCTCTTGAGGATGTAGGTGTCCGTCTCCTTGTAGGGCAGCACGTTGAACAGGATGCTTGACCACTCCTTCTCCATCTTGTCCAGGGCCTGCAGTGGAGGGCGTGTCCAGGCTGGGGCCCAGGAAGGAACTGGGCAGCACGCAGCCTGCCCAGCACCAGGCGGGCAAGAACAGCTACTGCCTAGCCTGGTACCTTCACACTGGCCCCCGGGAAAACAATCTCAGCTCTTCTGGTCGACAAGTCGCCCACCTGAACTCACGGCCAACTCACTCTCAAAACAAGCATGGACACGTGTCTTGGATGGCAGCTAAGGCACTGGTCCCAGCTCCAGGGCTTACTGGCTGTGTCACCCGAATCTCTGAGACTTAATTTGCTTATCTGTTAAATGACGATGCGGAGGGCATTTGGCACAGTGGTTACACTAATGCTTAGAATACCAACATACCACCTCAGAGCACCTAGTTCAACCCAGCTTCTGGAGGCAGCAGGTGATGGCTCAAGTCCTTGGGCCACTGCCACCCACATGGGAGACCCAGATTGAGTTCTTGGCTCCTGGCTTCGGCCTGGCCCAGGCCTGGATGTGGTAGGCGTTTGGGGAAATAACCAGTAGATGGAAGAGCTCTCTCTCTCTGCCTTTCAAATAAAATGAAAATAAGTTTTTTAAAAAATAAGGAAAGGGGGCCAGCGCTGTGGTGTAGTGGGTAAAACCACCACCTGTGGTGCCGGCATGTCATATGGGTGCCGGTTTGAGTCCTGGCTGCTCCACTTCCGATCCAGCTCTCTGCTATGGCCTGAGAAAGCAGTGGAAGATGGCCCAAGTCCTTGGGCCCCTGCACCGGTGTGAGATACCCAGAAGAAGCTCCTGGCTTTGGATCAGCACAGCTCCGACCATTGCAGCCAGTTGGGGAGTGAACCAGCGGATAGAAGACCTCTCTTTCTCTGCCTCTCCTCTATCTGTGTATCTGTGTAACTCTTTCAAATAAATAAATCTTTAAAAAACAAAAAACAAACAAACAAAACCAAGGAGAATTCTCTCAGCTCCTTCCTGGGGATCTTGAGAGGAGTACAGGGGAGAAACAGCAACAGTAGGCACCTTGCCAAGCACCTCACACACATCATTAACTCTTAACAGAATGCACCTCAACCGGTGAACCTGACACTCACTGCTGCGGTGCTCCTAAGAGGCTGTCACGGCAGGGGCTGAAGGTGAGGCTGCCTGGCAGGGCCTAGGCAGGGCGGGGTGGCACGGGGCGGGCCTGGGGGCAGCTGCCCACCTGCTCGATGGCGTACTCCTTGCCAGCCACCTCGGCCACCTTGCTGATGCTCTCAATGTGGTCCTGCAGGTTCATCTCGAGGCAGCGGGCAAAGGTCAGGTTGGCCTTGGGCCTGACGTTGATGTTGATCTCGTTGGACAGGACCTCCCAGTGGCGGTTCCGCATGCCAGGGTTGCGCAGCCCCTGGATCAGCGGGATGTACGGCTTGAACTCCTCGATGCGGGCTCGGATGTCCAAGGCCACGTCCTGGCAGGCTGCAGGGGAGGGCGGGTGGGTGTGAGAGGAAGCCGGCATGGGTGGCCAGTGAGGGCACAGGCTGGCCTCGCTGCCTACCTGGGATGTCCTTGAACTGCTTCACACACTTGTGCATGGTCTTGAAGGACTCCATCACGTTCTTTTCCAGCTGCTCAGCCTCGATGGCGGACAGGGGGTCATTCATCCAGCTCTCGGACCAGCGCAGCCAGTCAGAGGCCGTGGTCCACAGGTCCAGGTAGGGCTGGAACTCCTTCACCATCCTGGAGAGCTTGTCATACTGCAAGGGGCAGGTGCAGGCAGAGGCTGCCTTGGGACCCTCCCCAGGTTCTCTCTGCTGCTCCTCTCCCTCACTTGCTCCCAGCAGCTATCCACGCTTCTCCCACTGTGGACCCAGGCCTGACCTCCCTTCTTCCCAGGGGCCACCTCCCACAGCAGCCTGCTCAGCCCTGCCCCCTGCTGGGTTCTGAGGTGGCCGCAGCCTGGGGAGCCAGGTGCTCGCCGAGGCCTACGTTGGTGATGGGCAGGCCAAAGATGCGCTCGCGGTTGTTGTAGAGCATCGCCAGCTGCTGGCAGTCCTTCAGCTGCTTCTTGACACGCCGCACCTCATTGGCTATCTCATGTGCTCGTGCAATCTCCACGTGGGTGGAGAAGCCCGCTACCACCAGCTGTGGGCCATGGGAAAGGGTCAGATGTCCCTGCAGCCTGACTATTGCCCACGTGTTACCACACACGCCCAGGAGAGCCGAGACCCCAGGGCACCAACCCCTCCCTGTTCTGAGGGGACTTTGCCTTTCCCAGGAGTGGCATGATGCTAGCCCTGCAGCAACATGGCCAGGCAGAGGGCCCATGGCCCCGAGCACTGTGCCCACTTCCCATCTGGGTGCCAAGGACACAACGGCAGAGTTGGCATCCTTACTCCCCTGGATTTTTCTGGAGCTTACTGCCCCAGCATCTCTCTGGTCTTGTGGTTTGTTCTTTCAGCCATTTCCTCCTTGGTCCACCCAGCCACCCGTCCATCTCACAGGGACAGGGCACTTTCTGAGTTCAAGAAATGAGGCCTGGCCCCAGCCTGTGCGCTGAAGAGCGCATCCCAGCACACGGCCCGCAGTCAAGCCGCACCTGCAGCCCTTCCAGCTTCTCCTGGAAGTTGTTCTGATCCATGATCTGGATCTTGCGGAACTTCTCCTCTTCCTCGATGTGCTGCTGCCGCACCATCTCCACCTGCCCGAGGATCTTAGAGGGCCAGTAGCTGGCAGCCCACCTAGCCAGGCAGGGAATGGGAGCAAACACAGCACAGCTGAAATGGGGGGCTGCCAGGCCAGGCAGGGGGCACAGAGGGAATCCAGACTGGGGCTGGGCAGCGGCAAAGTCCACATGACCTGAGAGTACACAGCCAGTACTGGGGAGGCCGCCCTGACCCGCCCCCGGGATGTCCTGTGAGCTGCAGATCCAGGGCAGCGGGGATGAGAGGGGTGTGCTTGAGTTCCCTTTGTAAGCCCTGAGCCTGGAGGGCCCCACCTCAGACGAGGCCACAACAGGCTCCAGCCTGCACCTCCTCAGTGACCAGTCAGGGCCACTTCCTTTGTCTCAGACCCTCTCCCTCTGCCCAGCTGACATGGGAGATGTAGGGGTGCTATGGAATTCAGGGCTTCCACCTGTAGCTGGCCCAGGGAAACTGACCCTGGAAGAGGACCCCCTAGAGCAGAGGACAGCCTGATACCCTGCAGGCCCCTCCCACCACCATCTGTAAGGCAGGGCTGAACCAGGGGCCTCTGGAAGTCTCTACAACGCTTGGTAGAAGAGGGCCCTTGAGAACTGGGTGGAGACAAGTGCACCTCTCCGGTGACTGCCCACCAGAATGGTTTTGCCTCCTTTCAATGCTCTCAAGGATCCCAGGCGCCAACAGGGGAGCCCAGGCCCAGGGCAAACATGTGTCTCAGGCTGTCGATGGGACAGAGCCAAGGTCGGGGGAACAGCCAGGTCCACTTGACTTCCTACTGCCTCTTGGGTGGCCTGGTCCCAGCCGTGGGGAAACCATGGCCTCTGACATCTTGGTCTGGCCCTTCTACACAGCCTGCAGCAGCTGGTACCTTGAGAAACCCCTGCAACTAAGGACTGCCACCCTCACCCTCTGCCACCCATCCAGCCACTTGGCGTGGGGCCCCAAGCTCTGCTCACTTGTCATTGAAGTCATCCGTGTTGAGGTTGTAAAGGAATTCATCCATGATCTGGTAGTCATCCATGACCTTCACAATCCGCTCCTGCAGGCACAGGTGCAACGAGAATGGCATGCAGGCCAGGCCAGGAGGAAACTGGGACCAGGCTCTCCAAAGCAGCAGGGTACTAGGAAGGGGCTGCCTGCTTTCAAAGAAGGGAGGGCTGGGGCAGGCAGGAGGTGCAGGGCTCAAGGCCAGCATCAGGCTCAAGGCTCCAAGGGCGATGGCCACTACACCTTTGACTTCTAATCCCTAAACCCACTCCTTCTGCCCCCTGACCTCCCAACAGCATAATTCAGAACCTCGGGCTGTGCCCCCAGCTCAGAGCCCCCCATCTACCTCACATCCTCCCTCCTGGGTCCCAATCCAATCCCATTCCCTGCCTGCCATAGCCCCCAGCTCCCAGCTCCTATATGCCCGCCTCATCTACATCCCCCCACACCTGTGTGCACACCTCAGCCCCAGCCCCCACACCTGTGTGCCTGCCTCACCAATAGCCCCCGGCTCCTGTGTGCCAACCTCACCTCCAGCCCCCTGCACCTGTGTGCCCACCTCACCTCCAGCCCCCGCCCCTGTGTGCCCGCCTCACCTCCAGCCCCCTGCACCTGTGTGCCAATCTCATCTCCAGCCCCCTGCACCTGTGTGCCAACCTCACCTCCAGCCCCCGCCCCTGTGTGCCTGCCTCACCTCCAGCTCCCTGCACCTGTGTGCCCACTGCACCTCCAGCCCCCGCCCCTGTGTGCCCGCCTCACCTCCAGCCCCCTGCCCCTGTGTGCCCACCTCACCTCCAGCCCCCCACCCCTGTGTGCCCGCTTCATCTCCAGGCCCTGCACCTGTGTGCCCACCTCACCTCCAGCCCCCTGCACCTGTGTACTCACCTCACCTCCAGCCTCTGCACCTGAGTGCCCATCTCACTTCCAGCCCCCTGCACCTGTGTGCCCACTGCACCTCCAGCTCCCGCCCCTGTGTGCCCGCCTCACCTCCAGCCCCCCGCCCCTGTGTGCCTGCCTCATCTACATCCCCCACCCCTGTGTGCCCGCCTCAACTCCAGCTCCAGCCCCCCACCCTGTGTGCCCACCTCACCTCCAGCCCCACAAGCTGCTCAGGGATGCCCTTCATCCACTCCCGGAGCTCAGCCAGCTCCTCGATGCTGTTGGGCTTCTCATAGATCTTGCGGCTAATGCTGCGGAACACCTCACAGATCTGGCAGTGAGAGCAGCGCACTGAGGGTGTGAGCACTCCTCCCCTGCCTTCCCTGGGGCCTGATCCTCCTCCTCAGGCCCCACTTCAACAGGCAACCACCCCCTCCACCACCACATACACACACACGTGGTGCTTTCCAAGAGAGGTGCCCCTGGCAGGCTCCCAGGGGTGCAGAGGACCCATCTGAAGCAAGGGTGTATGTCACCTCCTAGCCACCTCCAGCCCTGCGTACACACGCAGGACCCCTGAGGCCTGCACCTGCACAAGATGCACCTCAGGGTGCCTTTTGGGTAGCCCTCCTAGGTCTCCCAAAGTCAGGGGAAGGAGGCAGCCCCTCCCACGTGGGACAGCTCCTCTCGGGTGAGCAGAGACCAATGCGGACTTAAGGTTCCTTCTGCTGGCCGAGCCCCGCGGATACCCGGCCGTGCTGGGGACGTCTCAGGAGCCGGCTGTGCGTGAGGGTACGCGCGCTGCTGGCACTCACGCTGTCCACCTCCTTGTGCAGATTCTTGGCCAGGATGTCCAGCATGGAAGTGGCCAGGGCTTTGAGCTTCTTGGACAGGCTCTTCTTGACGTTGTTGACGTTGATGTAGAAGGGCCCGATGACGATGCTGCTGGGCAGACAGTTGTCCAGGATGTCCTTCTCCTTCAGGTGGTTCAGCACCGCCTCCCGCACCTCCTGGGCTGAAGGCATGCGTGTCTGGTAGGCCCTGAGGACAGCAGCCACAGGTACGGAAACAAACGGTGAGCGGGCGGGGGACGCACGCGCAGACGCCCGGGCACACCCGGCCATGTGGCACGCACTTGAGGAAGGAGGCAATGTCATTGTTGTTCAGTTCCAAGTACTTCCCGTATTCCGCGGCGTAGGCCTGCAGTGGGATTGTGGCCTTGCGGATAGCGTTGGCAATGGTGGCCCGCAGCTCCTCCACCAGCGGCTCGTGCAGCCCCACGGACTCCAGCAGCGGGTCTCCACTGATGAAGATGTCCTCCATCACCAGCTGCACGGGAGCCGAGAAGGGGCCGGGCCAGGTGAGCCACAGGGCAGGCAGATGGGGGCGGGGGTTCCTCCACAGAGCAAAGAGGGGCAGGATGCAGCCCAGAGACTGGGCGGGGGGCAGCGTGGCCCAGCCCAGGAGCGTGGTGTGGGGCATGGCATGGGGCTTGCTGTGCTGTCTCTTAGACGCTGGCACAGACCTTCAAAGCCAGAAGCTGCCATGAGGCCCACCAAGGGGCAGTGTCTGCCTTTGCCTGGGCCTGACTCAGCCCACTGCTGAGAAAAGTAGCAGAGGGGGAACTGGGTCTCTGATGGCGCTGTCTGACCAGCAAGGGAGAGAACAGGGGACCGGAGTTATCCGGGCTCTTTGGCCTAAGGGGCATGGGCTGTGCATAGTGACAGTGATTCGCAGAACCTCTGATCCCCGCTGTGTCAGGCGGCTGCCTCAGAGAGAGGCCAGGAGCTGGGTGGGGGCCAGCAAGCGTGGGATTGCAATCACAGGGCTGACACTCGGGACCTGGAGGACCTGAGGCTCACAACTGCACTCCTGCAAGTCTCCAGAGCAGGGATGGTAATGGTTTACAGGTCAGCTAGGGGCAAGGCGCCAATGAGCTAACAGAATTACAGGGCCGCACACGCTGCCCACCGGCTAGGAGGCCGCGATGGGCTCTGACTGCCCTGATGTTTACAGCAGTGCTCCAGGCCCCACACACACTGTGGCCAGTACCTTCTCCAGCTGGGGCACGGCGTGGGTGGCCAGGATGCCCTTGTCAAAGAGGTTGAGCAGAGACGTCTCGAACTGCTCCAGCGGTGTGCTATAGTGCACCCCTGAGCTGTCTAGCACCAGGTCCACGACAAACAAGGGGTTCTTCCGGGGCCTGCAGGGACAATGGCTGGCCTGACCGCGGGCAGGGGTCTGTAGAGACCCGTGTGCTTCTCCAGGCATGGCCTTTAGAAACCTCCAAAGGACCAGAGAGAAAGGCCTGGCCCAAGCATGTTCTACTGCCCCTGCCCTATGCCCAAGAGTCCCTCAGGTACCACAGGAAAGGAGGGCCTACCCTGTCCTGAGTCATCAGAGCGGGTCAGCCAGACCCCAGGCCCCCGTCGCCCCACCCTCCCTGGAGGTATCATCCTTGACCTCAGAGGTACACCATGTGTGACCCCCACCCCTGGATCTAGCAGGGCCTCTGCCAGCTCTGATCACAGGGAGAACAGTCAGGGCAGGAGACCCTGCGTAGCCCACCCCCACCCCGTGACCCCGCCTGCTTCACCCCAACCAGGCCTCCCAGCCCTTCCCGATCCCAGCCAGACCTGCCGGCCTCTCCTTCCTGACTGCTGCCTTCACCCCTGTCTCCACAGCCCCCCTCAGTGCTCCTGCACATGTTGGTCCCTCCAACAACTGCACCTTCCCACTTCTCAGGTCTCAGCTCCCATGCTACTTCCTCCCAAACCCCTCACCAAGGCCCACCACCAGTGTCTACCACAGCCCCTGCACAGGTCGGCAATGACTCTAAGGACAGGCTTGTCTGTCTCCCCATGAGAGCAGGAGCCACATCCCTCTGCTTCCCTTACAGCTGTGCCTGAATCACAGCACGTGCTCAGAGAATATTCCTCCGAGCAGTGGGCAGGATACGTCCCACGTCAGAGTGCCTGGGCTTGAGTCCAGGCGCTACGCCCAATTCCAGCTCCCTGCTAATGTGCACCCTGGAAGGCAACAGATGATGGCTCAAGTGACTGGACTCTAGCCAGCCATGTGGGAGACCTGCATGGAGTTCCTAGTCCAGCCCCAACCGTCACAGGCATCTGGGGAGTGAACCAGATGGGAATCAACCTCTCTCTCTCTCTCTCTGTGTCCGGCCCTGGCTGCCCGGGCCCACCTGTAGGGGCTGTTTATCAAGTCCTCGCCCCAGACCATGTCGTCGGCGCAGTCGAGCACGCTGTAGCAGGCGTCGCTGATGAACTGCGAGAAGCTGGTGAGCGAGTCCTGCACCAGGAAGCGCAGCGTGTCCTGCAGCATGTACTTGATCAGCTCCATCAGCTTGCGCAGCTTCGACATGAGGTACACCTCCCAGTTGGTCTCGTACAGGTTGTACCAGCCCTTGCTCATGTCGCGCAGGCTGCTGCGCATGGCCACCTTCAGCGTGCTGATCCAGCTGTCCTTGAGGAACATCTGCACCTGCACAGGCCACAGGCGTCATCACCCGGCCACCAGGGACCCATGCCGGGGAACTCCACGCAGCACTGGGCTGCTTGGGCCGGCCGCAGCGGAGCCTCCCCCACGGTGACCCCAGGGGCCCAGGGCCGTTCAGGGGGAGGGAGGAGCAGCAGCAGAGAGGAGACACAGGAGAGGAGAGAGACAGAATGAAGCGGAGGGAGGCTGCGCCCCACCTCCCTCACAGCCCAACCTCAGGTCGTGACAGGAAGGGGGACCTGCCCTGGTTTTCCTTTTCTTGCCATGATGAACCATCACCCTAGGCCGCCAACCCAGCCTCCAGTGGGGTCTAGGAAATGGCTGAGGCCTGGTTTGCGATAAACAGGGGCTCACGGCCTCCCTGCATAGCCCACACTTCCCCGCAGTCTGTGATGTGTGCCTCCAGCTCCAAGGGCCCACCCTGCACCTGCCCATCTGCTCCCAGGTACCTGGGAGAAGGTCTGTGACTGGATCTGCTCGAACTCCTCCAGGCGGCTGGACTTAGACAGGGTTGAGTGGAACAAGGACATGGCGGTCACCTTGTTGCACTCGGCCCGCACCTTGCTCAGGGCTGTGATGACCTCCGGCCGGGTGAGCAGGGATACAAAGGTGAAGTCTTCCTTCTGCTCCCAGAAGGGATACTCAGGGACACTCACCAGCCCTGCATGGGTGGGGCCAAGAGACAGCATCAGACCCGCCTGGGACACAGCAGGGGTCAGCAGGAGCCACAGTGTGCTTGATGGAGGGACAAGCCTCCTGCTTCCTCCCGGAAGGAGATGCCTACTTTCCCACAGCCTGTCCCAGTGACCCCAAGGCCTCCCAGCGATCTGGGTAAAGGAGCTCCCTCCAGCTCCCTCCCTGGCCACAGACTCCCTTGGAAAACGGTGAGAACTGTGGACTCCCTCCCCGCACTGCACACCACCCTGAGACCTGTCTGGAGCTGCTGTGCAGACCCAGGAAGGATGATGTGGGCACCAAGTCCCTGGGAATGCCTGCTGCCCACGTCCCAGCCTGTGTTCTGGACACAGCACATACGACAGGTTTTCAAAAAGTTCGTGGAAATGTGCATTATTTTTTCATCCTGCTATTCCTTTTCCATGAATCTTTGAGGCTCCCCTCATACAGAAGCTGGGACCAGGAAACAAAGTTAGCAGGGACCGGTGAGCTCAGAGCATGGAGGGCTCTGGGGAACCCAGGGTCCTGCGCTGAGACTCAGTCTGCCACATGTCAAACAGGGCCGCAGCAGTGGCCGCCATACTCTTGCTACTGCAGGAAGAAAATCTATAAATCCTCCACCAGCCCCTCTGTGTTCTGGACGACTGCTTTCCTAGTGCACCTTGTCCCTGACACTTCTGTGCCGAAATTCATAAAAAAGAGAGGCTCCTCCCCCTCCCCTGACCCAGAGCCCTCCGGACAGCTGGGGAAACAAGGGCACAGATGCTGGGGACACGGGAGGGACAGGCTGAGGATGCACCTGGTGGCCAGAACAGGTGGTCCTGGAGGAAAAGACGGGAGGGGGCTCTGGCTGGGTGGACGGCCCTCACCTCGCTCAGGCACCTTCTCCTCCTCCTTCTTGGGCAGGGTCATGTAGTGGAACGTGTCGGGCTTGGAGGCGACGACCCGGTCAAAGATGGTCTTATTCATGCTCCGCTCGTAGTCTAGGCTCACTTCCTTGGCCAGTCTGTTGAGGTACTCTAGAACCCTGCCCACAGAGCCAGGAGATGAGCAGTCAAGGGCACACCCTGCAGACCTAGTCTAGGCTGGGTTCTGGCAGGCACCTGGGGATGCGAGCCTGGGGCTCCCCCTGGACTCACAAAGGCACGTCCCCCTGGCCCTGAGTCACTAGCCTCCATCACCCTCGCTCCTTGTCCCACTTCCCAATGTCACCCTAGTGTAGCCCATCCTCCACACCCTGGGCCCTCACCCCGCCCTGCCCACGCCACTGCATGGTCCGCAGAAACTCAGATCGGGCCCCACCTCCTCCTGCTTTGAGCTTGTCCTGGCTGCTCCACATCTCAAGGTGAAGCCTGATCTCTCTGTGGGACCCGAGACGCCCTTCTGGCTGCCCCCTCCCCGCCATCCTCGCAGGCCACGCTCTGTTCCCAGCCCTGCCACAGGCAACCCCCAAGTTCTGGGAGGCATGGGGTCCTCACTCACTCAGAACCTCTGTATATGCATTTCTCTCTGGTGGCCACACTCTGACCCACTCAGGCCACCCTCTGCCCCAGCAGCCTGGGCCATGCCCTCGGGCTTCTGTCCCCAGCACAGTCTCCCTCCGCTGGGAGAAGGCCGGCCCTGCTCCTTCTCCCAAAGTGCACCTCCGATACTGCTCAGCGGCTGCTCCCTACTGGACAGCGAGTGCAGAGGGAGGGATGGCAGAGGGGACTGGGGCCCCGCTGGTGGTCATTTCTACAGGGCCTTGCAGAACCCAGAGTTCCTAGGCATGCCCAGGACACAGATCCTGAGCACACGCAGGACCAAGTGATGGAAAGCCTGTCCATGGATCAGAACCCACATGACCAAGCAGCAAGATCCCTACCAGGCAGGCACCCCTGCACTGGCCCCAGGGTGCCCTTCACCCAGCATCTTACCTGCCTGGGGCTCTCGTCTGTGCTTCTCTGCTTCCCAGCCCAGCAGGCCAAGTCAAGTGCACTTCCCCCAGGAAGCCATCCCTGATTTCCCCTCCTGCCTTCCAACTTTGGTTACCCTCCTCGTCCTCCCCTCCTTGGTTAGCACAGTCCAGTCAGGAGGTGGAGGCAGGCAGCACAAAGTGTGAGGCTGGGAACTGACTGACAGGCATTTGTGGGCCAAGTGGCTCAACCCTCTGTACCCCAGGTTACTCCTGGGGAAGTCAGGGGCTGATGGCATCTGTCTGGAGGGGTGACGGGGCTGAGCCAGGAAGACCTTGAGCCCAGGGCCTGGTGCCCAGACAGTGTCCATGGGGCAACTGTTGAGTAAATGCGTTGAGGCAGTGACAATCAAGGAATCAGCTTTGAACACCCAGAGAAGCCTCTGCTCCCCCAAACTGGTTGCTCCTTCTCCTCCAGCCTGAACACTGGCCTCCGCAGCTCATCCCTGCTTGGTTCTATTTTCGGTGCCGGTGCCTGGGAGCCAAGAGCAGGACCCAGAGAAGCAGGGCAGGGGGCAGGGACCAAGGAGCACCAGTGAGCTGGATCAATGCTCGTACCCCACCCCAGCCCTGGGACTCAGGGCTCAGGGCTCAGAGGAGGACGCCCATCACGGAGCTCCCCCGTGTTCATCCCATCAATGTTTACTGGGTGCCTGCGGTGAGGGGCACTTGGAAGATGCTAAGAACTCTGGATGTGCAAAGTGGCTGCTTCCTGTGATGCTGGCATCCCATATGGGTGCTGGTTCGAGTCCCGGCTGCTCCTCTTCTGATCCAGCTCTCTGCTACGGCCTGAGAAAGCAGTAGAAGATGGCCCAAGTGCTTGGGCCCCAGCACCCACGTGGAAGGCCTGGAAGAAGCTCCTGGTTCCTGGCTTTGGATCGGCACAGCTCTGGCCGTTAAGCCCAACTGGGGAGTGAACCAACAGATGGAAGACCTCTCTCTGCCTCTCCTTCTCTCTCTGTGTAACTCTTTCAAATAAATAAATAAATCTTTAAAAAAAAAAAAAAAAAAAAAAAAAACCAAGCCCCTGGTTCTGTCTCCTGCGGGGCCATTCATGTGCAAAGTCTGCCCTTGACCAGGCTGAGCTAGATTTCTCCTAAAACCACATTGCTGCCCATTGCTTGGCCATGATAGTCTGCTTCCTTTACTCCCCATACATTTATTTCCCTGACAGACTTCAGCAAGAATCCCCAAGTTCAGGTTTGCCTCTAGGGAACCCCATCTGAGACTGAGACAGAACTCAGCGGATGCCAGACCTTGTGCGCCTGAAACTGCTGCTGCCATCTCGCCTGTGAATGAAGCCAGCACACCCTGGAGACAGCCTGGATGCAGCAGGCCCACGACGCCCTGCTCAGACTCTGCTCAGACTCCTCACGGGTGCAGCCATGCATTTTGCTGCTCTCTGAGCCATTCTGAGCCCTGCACCTTTTATTCTTAAAGCCAAAAACATTCTAGATGGCCCAAAACCCAAGAGATGGAATTCTCGACAGCTAAGGGAAGGTGGCTACAGCAATTCAAAGCATCAGGCAAGGCGGGGAGGGAAAGAAGGAGGGAAGGAAATGCAGGCAAACAGAATACATCGTACAACCCAAATCCACACCTGTAACACAGCCAGGAGAGAGACAAAGGCTAAATGTCAAACTATCTTTAAGTACAAACACAAACATGAACCCCGGTGAGCTCTCCTACATTCTGGCTTCAGGTCTTCCTGGAGAACAGGGCAGTCTAAGGAAAACCATGGAGAAGGGTTACAGGTGGCCCTGACAGGCCTAAAAATCCCCCTGCCAGGAAAAGACAGTGCACCCTAGCTGCAAAAATACCCAAGGCAAGGACAGGAAAATCTCAGCACTTACTGCGAGGCAGGGACGCAGGTGTAACTGGAGGCAGGGTTCTCTGAAACAAACTACTCACAGGAGGAACGGGAAAAGGAAAAAGATCAGAGGGTGAGGGGAAATGTGAGCCCTGCAAAGTAAGAGACAACTGGGAGAGACACACAGCCCTTTTCTCCAACACACACACACATGCACACGTGCACATGCACACACGCACATGCACACACACACACGCACATGCATGCACATGCACACACACGCACATGCACACGCACAGCCATTTGAAACCCTGGGCTGCTACACTGACAGAAGAGGGCGCCATGGAACCAGGAATCTTGCAAATCATCCCAAATCTGTGAGTTTAGTGAAAGCAGAATACACTGATATAAGATTTGTATTTTTTTTTCTTAAGAAAGAGAGAAGTAGAATCTTAGCAGTTAAAAATTCCTACCTACTGCTCAAAAAATAAATAATAAAATAAAAGTTTAATACAGCTCTTCAGTCAACTAAACATCCTGACACTGGTGCCTATGAAAAAAAAACTATCTGAAATTCAAAAATATAACACAGAAATGAACAATTAACAGGATAAAATGAGATTTAATTGAACTCAGAGAAAAAAATGGAAGACACAGATTATCCCAGGGAGGAAGGTTAAATTACAAAGTGCTCAAGAGAAAACAGAGCCAAAACTGTATCAAGGATATTGAAGAAAGGGAGAGATATAACCAAAAGAACGAAAATGGGAAAGAACTAGAAAGAGTCCTAAAGTGGCTGAATTCTAAGGCACAGAAGCAGAACAGACGGCTCCATAAAGGTCACACAAAATGTGCAATGAAAAATCTGCGTGGATCTCAAAACTCTTCTGTGTCAAAATGAACTTACGTTTTAATTTCATTTTCCACAAAATTTTAAGTGCCCTCATACATACACAGACGTAGATTTATAATAGAATCTCTGGTGAAGAAAACAAAACAATGGAACAGAACTAATATTTGAAACTCTAATTCAAGGGGCCAGTGAAGGTTAAGCCTCTGCCTGCAGCACTGGCATCCCAGGTGCTCAAGTCCCAGGTGCTCCACTTCTGACCCAGCTCCCTGGGAAAGCAGCAGAAGAGGTGCTATGTGCTTGGGCCCCTGCACCCATTTGGGAGACCCCAATGAAGCTCCTGGCCCAGCCTTGGCCATTGCCAAGATTGGAGGAGTGAACCCATAGATGGAAGATCTCTCTGTGTGTTTCTCTTTCACTCTGAATTTCAAATAAATAGATTCTTTTTCAGATAGAAAAGTGTAAACTAAGGAGTTCCATGCAGCTGGGCTGCACTTCGAGTGTGAACCGGGCGGGAAGTGAAGGAGCTCTGCACTCTTCACAAGGGATCCGCAGGAAAGGAGCTTCATCTGACCAAGAAAGACACGGGGAAAAGCCCAAAACATTTCATAGCCATTGTAAGCTTTAGCCTAAAACAAATATAGAGATAAGAGTGGAAGAATTTTATGTTAGAATATTAAATAGAGGGGCTGGCGCTGTGGCGTAGCAGGTGACGCCTCCACCTGCAGTGCTGGCATCCCATATGGGCGCCAGTTTGTCCCGGCTGCTCCTCTTCCAATCCAGCTCTCTGCTATGGCCTGGGAAAGCAGTGGAAGATGGCCCAAGTCTTTGGCCCCTGCACTCGCACGGGAGACCTGGAGGAAGCTCCTGGCTCCCGGCTTCGGATCAGTACAGCTCCGGCCATTGTGGCCATCTGGGGAGTGAACCAGCAGATGGAAGACCTCTCTCTCTCTCTCCCTCTCTCTCTCTCTCTCTCTCTCTCGCTGCCTCGCTGCCTCTCTGCCTCTCTTTCTCTCTCTCTGTAACTCTTTCAAATAAATAAATCTTTTAAAAAAGAATATTAAGCAGAAAAAAAGCAACTGAAAATGGAAGGAGGAACAGACAAGCAGAGTGAAATAGGATGAGTGAGGATTATAGCACAGCAATAATAGGAAGCAGCTAGAGGATACTGTCAAAAATGGACAAACCAGGAGCGGGCATCTGGCTCCATGGGTAAGATGCTGTCATCCTGCCCAGCGGTACCTCAGTTCATATTCAGGTCCTGCTTCTGACCCCAGATTCCCGCTAATGCAGACCTTGGGAGGCTGCAGTGATGGCCCAAGCAGCTTGGTCCCTGCCATCCACATGGAAAACCCAGACACATTACCTGACTTCCAGCTTCAGCCTGGCCCAGCCCTGGCTGTTGCAGGCATTTGGGAGTGAAGCAACAGATGGGAGCTCACTTCCTCCGCTTGTCTGACTTTCCCCTCTCACTCTCTGCCTCCTGAATAAATTGTAAACCAAAAATTAAATGTATGGGCTGGCACTGTGGCATAGCACCAGCATCACATATGTGTGCCAGTTCAAGTCCCAGCTGCTCCATTTCTGATCCAGCTCCCTGCTAAAGTGCCTGGGAAAGCAGTAGAAGATGGCCCAAGTGCTTGGGCCGCTGCACCCATGTGGGAAACCTGGAAGAAGCTCCTGGCTCCTGGCTTCGGTTCAGCACAGCTCTGGATGTCGCAGCCATTTGGGGAGTGAACCAGCAGATGCAAGACCTCTCTCTCTCTCTCTGACTCTGCTTCTTTGTAACTTTGTCCTTCAAATAAACAAATAAATCTTTAAAATTTTCTAAAAATGGACAAATCAAGTATTAAAGGTTAAAGAGTAAAGCAGGGGATTATGGGGTACAGTACGAAAGAAACCACTGAAGTGTAAACCTTCCTAATTACTCAAAGAAGCATCAAAAGAACAAAAAAAACATACCCTATAAGCAGCACACTGCATTATAGTACACACAGCTATGACGTGAAATAGTATGACAGAACTGAGATGAAATCCATTTTGTCATAGCCACAAATGTGAATGAGCATTGCTGATTTATTACAAGAAAAAGATTTTTAATTTGGCCCACAATACAAGAGTGAACTATTAGGCTTGAATCTAAGAGGCACATCTCAAACAAACCAAGAAAGCCTCAGAGTAGAGCGATGCACAGCTGAGTGGAGATGGCGAGAAAGCCAGGTTGCAATTGTGACGTCAAACAAAGGAAAACCCAGGACACAAGCACTAGAACTGATGCAGAACAGAAGCCACCATTCACAATGATAGCACCACACAGCACCCTCTGTGCCCAGAAGCCAGTGGGGACTTAGAAAACAAAAATGATGTCATCACTCAGCTGGGTGTGATGGGCTGTACATCCCCCAGGCCCTAAGTACAGCGAATATCCCTATTCTCAAGGGCAAAGAGAACATTCACAAAAACTGATCATATACTAAGTCACAGAAAACGTCAGCAGCTAATGTTATAAAGATCACTCTCCGATCTCCATGCAATGAAACTAGAAATTATTAACAAAAAGGTTTAACAAGACTTTGCCATAGGGAAAATTTAAAACCTTATATCAAACAAATCTTGAATTCAAGGGGAAATATAAATCACATTAGAATGAAAAAAATTAAATGACCAGCATTTGGCACAATGGGTTAAGCCACTACCTGTAAAGCTGGCATCTCATATGAGTGAGAGTTTGGGTCCCAGCTGCTGCACTTCTGATCCAGCTCCCTGCTAATGCACCTGGGAAAGCAGCAGAGGATGACACAAGTGCTTGGGCCCCTGCCACCCACATGAGAGACCCACATGGAGTTCCAGGCTCCTAGCATCGGCCTGGCCATTGGGTCATTTGAAGATTGAACCAGTGGATGGAAGATCTCTCTCTGTAACTATGCCTTTCAAATAAGTAAATCTAAAAAAAATACTAAAGGTATACCATGGCCAAGTGGGATGTATGAGAGAAAAGCAAGGTTACTTCAGTATTAGGCAATCAATTAATGTACTACAATATGCTAAGAGATCATTCATATGATTATCTCCTCAGGTACTTAAAAACAGAAACAAGGGGCCAGCATTGTGGCACAGCGGGTGAAGAAACCACTTGTGATGTTGGCATCCCATATGGGCACTGGTTCAAGTCCGATTGCTCCCCTTCCTATCCAGCTCCCTGTGAAAGTGCCTGGGAAAGCAGTAGAGGATGGCCCAAGTGCTCGGGCCCCTGCATCCGTGCAGCAGATCTGGAAGAGGCTCCTGGCTCCTCGCTTCGGCCTGGCAAAGCCCCAGCCATTGCGGCCATCCAGCAGATGAAAGATCTCTCTCTCTTTCTGTGTGTGTGTGTGTCCTCTCTCTGTGACTCTGACTTCCAAATAAATAATTTTTAAAAATTAGAAAGCAATTGATATTGTACACATAAACAGATAAATACAGTGCTAAATCCAGCACTATGCTAACAGAGAAACAGCAGAGGCAATTCCAGTAACATCAGAAACCGGGAAAGGACTACTATTGTCCCCATTATTCAATATTGTACTGGAGACATTAAAAATATTTAATTAAATAAGAGAAAGTAATTAAAGGAATAAGAATTAGAAAAGAATAAGTAAAGCTATCTCTATTTAAAGATACTATGTACTTAGAAATCTCCAGAAAATTTAGGATAAAACAAATTCAAACATTAAAAATAGGGTTAAGCCACCGTCTGCAGTGCCGGCATCCCATATGGGGACCAGTCGAGTCCTGGCTGTGCCACTTCTGATCCAGCTCCCTGCTAATGCTACTTCTGATCCAGCTCCCTGGAAAAGCAGCAGCAGATGGCCCCAGTGCTTGGGTGCTGGGTGGGAGACCCAGATGAAGCTCCTGGCTTCGGCCTGGCTTAGCCCTGGCCATTGTGGCCATTTGAGGAGTGAACCAGCAGATAAAAGATCTCTGTCTCTCTCTTTCTCTCTGTAATTCTTTCAAATAAATAAATAAAAATGTTTGAAATTAATCAACAAGCATAATAGCAGAGAAAACCTCATTTATAACAGCAATAAAGAAGATAAAAGCGGCCCTGCACCCCATGGGAGACCAGGAAAAGCACCTGGCTCCTGGCTCCTGCCATCGGATCAGCGCGGTGCGCCGGCCGCAGCGCGCCGGCCGCGGCGGCCATTGGAGGGTGAACCAACGGCAAAGGAAGACCTTTCTCTCTCTCTCTCTCTCTCTCTCTCTCACTGTCCACTCTGCCTGTCAAAAAAATAAATAAAAAAAAAATAAAATAAAAAAAAAAAAAAAGAAGATAAAAGCAATTTTTATAAATCTCTTAAAAATAAATTAAGGGCCGGCGCCGCAGCTCACTAGGCTAATCCTCCGCCTTGCGGCGCCGGCACACTGGGTTCTAGTCCCGGTCGGGGCGCCGGATTCTGTCCTGGTTGCCCCTCTTCCAGGCCAGCTCTCTGCTGTGGCCAGGGAGTGCAGTGGAGGATGGCCCAGGTGCTTGGGCCCTGCACCCCATGGGAGACCAGGAAAAGCACCTGGCTCCTGGCTCCTGCCATCGGATCAGCGCGGTGCGCCGGCCGCAGCGCGCTGGCCGTGGCGGCCATTGGAGGGTGAACCAACGGCAAAAGGAAGACCTTTCTCTCTGTCTCTCTCTCTCACTGTCCACTCTGCCTGTCAAAAAAAATAAAAAAAATATAAAAAAAATAAAATAAAATAAATAAATTAAAAGTTTTTTTAAGATTTATTTATTTGAAAGGCAGAGTTACAGAGAGCCAGAGGCAGAAAGAGAGAGGGAGAAAGGTCTTCTATCTGCTGGTTCACTTCCAGAAGGCCGCAACAGCTGGAGCTGCACTAATCCAGAGCCAGGAGCCAGGAGCTTCTTCCCGGTCTCCCACACAGGTGCAGGGGCCCAAAGACTTGGGCCATCTTCCACTGCTTTCTTAGGCCATAGCAGAAAGCTGGATCAGAAGTGGAGCAGCCGGAACTAGAACCGGCACCCACATGGGATGCTGGCACTGCAGGCAGTGGCTTCACCCACTACACCATAGCGCAGCCTGAGTTTCATTTTTGCTTTAAAGAAGGAAGATATAGGCCGGCGCCGCGGCTCACTAGGCTAATCCTCCGCCTAGCGGCGCCGGCACACCGGGTTCTAGTCCCGGTCGGGGCGCCGGATTCTGTCCCGGTTGCCCCTCTTCCAGGCCAGCCCTCTGCTGTGGCCAGGGAGTGCAGTGGAGGATGGCCCAGGTGCTTGGGCCCTGCACCCCATGGGAGACCAGGAAAAGCACCTGGCTCCTGGCTCCTGCCATCGGATCAGCGCGGTGCGCCGGCCGCAGCGCGCCGACCGCGGCGGCCATTGGAGGGTGAACCAACGGCAAAGGAAGACCTTTCTCTCTGTCTCTCTCTCACTGTCCACTCTGCCTGTCCAAAAAAAAAAAAAAAAAAAAAAAAAAAAGAAGGAAGATATACTCAACAAGAAATATACAAAACATGGGGTGAGCATTTAGCATAGCAGTTAAAATGTCATTTGGGAAGCCTGCGTTCCATATGGAGTGCCTGGGTTCAAGTCCCAGCTCTACTTCCAGCTCCAGCTTCCTGCTAATACACTTGAGCAGTGATGGCTCAAGTGGTCCCTGCCATCCACGTACGAGGCCTGGATTGAGTTTCTGCCTCCCAGCAAAAACATTATCAAAATCCCAACACTGCAGAAACACAGACATCTGGGGCTGCTGTTGTAGAGCTGCAGGTTAAGCCACTGCACATGATGTCAGCAATTCCATATGAGCACTGGTTTGAGGCACGACTGCTCCACTTCTGATATGGCTCCCTGTTAATGCACCTGGGAAAGCAGCAGAAGATGGCCCAAGTGCTTGGGCCCCTGCCAACCAAGTGGGAGACCCAGAGAGGGTGTTCCTGGCTCCTGGCTTCAGCCTGGACTAGCAGACCTTTGAAGAGTGAACTAACTCTGTCTCTCTTCCCTTTTTCTGTAACTCTGCCTTTCAAATAAACAACTAAATCTTTAAAAAAAAAAAAAGAAAGAAAGAAATGGAAAAATACATCCTACAACTCACGTAGAACCTCAAGGAACACCAAATACCCCAAACAATTTTGAAAATAAAGAACAAAGTTGGAAGACTAAAATCTCCTGATTTCAAAACTTACTGGCCGGCGCCGCGGCTCACTAGGCTAATCCTCCGCCTTGCGGCGCCGGCACACCAGGTTCTAGTCCCGGTCGGGGCGACGCATTCTGTCCTGGTTGCCCCTCTTCCAGGCCAGCTCTCTGCTGTGGCCAGGGAGTGCAGTGGAGGATGGCCCAAGTGCTTGGGCCCTGCACCCCATGGGAGACCAGGAGAAGCACCTGGCTCCTGGCTCCTGCCATCGGATCAGCGCGGTGCGCCGGCCGCAGCAGCGCACCAGCCACGGCGGCCATTGGAGGGTGAACCAATGGCAAAGGAAGACCTTTCTCTCTGTCTCTCTCTCTCACTATCCACTCTGCCTGTGGCATAGCAGGTAAAACCCACGTGGGAGACCTGGAAGAATTTGCTGGTACCTGGCTTTGAATTGTCCCAGCCCTGGCCATTGCAACCATTTCGGGGGTGAACCAGTGGACAGAAGGTTGATCTTGATATCTCTCTCTCTCTCTCTCTCTCTCTCTCTCTCTCTGTAACTCTACCTCTCAAGTAAATAAATAAATCTTAAAAAAAAATAAAGACTTACTACAAAGCTATAGTAATTAAAACAGTGTGCTGCTGGCAGAAACAGATAAGACAGACCAACAGAGTGGGACAAACAGCCCAGATATAAACCCTCCCATATGTGGTCCAGTGATTTTTTTAAGATATTATTTATTTATTTGAGAGGTGTAACAGAGAGGTAGAGAGAGAGAGAGAGAGGGAGAGAGAGAGGTCTTCCATCTGCTGGTTCACTCCCCAGATGGCCACAATGGCCGGAGCTGTGCTGATCCGAAGCCAGGAGCTTTTTCTGGGTCTCACACACAGGTGCAGGGGCCCAAGGATGTGGGCTATCTTCTACTGCTTTCCAGGCCATAGCAGAGAGCTAGATAGAAAGAGCAGCAGCTGGGACTCGAATTGGCACCCATATGGGATCCTGGCACCACAGGCAGGGGCTTAGCCCATGACACCACAATGCCCCGGTCCAGAGATTTTTTTTTTAAGATTTATTTTATTTCTTTGAAAGATAGAGTTACAGATAGAGGTAGAGACAGAGAGAGATGTGTTCCATCTGCTGGTTCACTCCCCAGTTGGCCCCAACAGCCAGAGCTGCGCCAGGAGCCAGGAGCTTCTTCTGGGTCTCCCATGTGGTTGCAGGGGCCCAAGGACTTGGGCCATCTTCTACTGCTTTCCCAGGCCACAGCAGAGAGCTGGACTGGAAGAGGAGCAGCTGGGACTCGAACCAGTGCCCATATGGGATGCCAGCGCTTCAGGTCAGGGCTTTAACCCACTGTGCCACTGCACCGGCCCCTGGTCCAATGATTTTTAACAAGGGTGTAAAGACCATTCAGTGGAGTAAATAGTCTTTTCAACACACAGTGCTGAAAAAAATTGGGTTATATCCACATTCAGAAGAATGAAGTGCAACCCTTGTCTAACACTGTATACAAAGATTAACTCACAATGGATCTCAAATGTAAACATAAGACTTGACATTACAAAACCCTTAGAAAAAAGTATAAGGGAAACTTTTAATGACATTGGATTTGACAACAATTTCTTGCATATGACACCAAAGGCATAGACAACAAAAGAATAAATAACTGGACTTCGTCAAAATGAAAACTTTTCTATGTTAAAAGATACAACTGGGGCCAGCTTTGTGAAGCGGTGCGTTAAGCCACCACCTGCAATGCTGGCATCCCAAAAGGGCGCTGGTTTGAGTTCTGGCTGTTCCAGCTCCCTGCTAGTGGCCTAGAAAAGCAGTAGAAGAACCTGGGCTCCTGCCACCCACGTGAGAGACCAGGATGGAATTCCAGTCTCCTGTGTTCGACCTGGCCCAGCCCTGGCCATTGTGACCATTTGTGAAGTGAAACAGATGGAAGATCAATTTCCCTCCTTGTCTCTCTGTATTTTTGCCTTTCAAATAAATAAATGAATAAATCTTTTTTAAAAAAAAAATTTTTTTCAGAAAAAGAAATTTGTTGGAAATCAACTAATCTGATAGGGAATTAGCATTCAGAATATTTAGAGGAACTCATAAAACTCAAGGAGAACAGATCAAAGGACTTGGCCAACAAGCATATAAAAAGATGCTCAACAGCAGTTACCATTAGAAAAACGCAAATCTGGCCGGCGCCGCGGCTCACTAGGCTAATCCTCCGCCTTGCGGCGCCGGCACACCGGGTTCTAGTCCCGGTCGGGGCGACGCATTCTGTCCTGGTTGCCCCTCTTCCAGGCCAGCTCTCTGCTGTGGCCCGGGAGTGCAGTGGAGGATGGCCCAAGTGCTTGGACCCTGCACCCCATGGGAGACCAGGAGAAGCACCTGGCTCCTGCCTTTGGATCAGCGCGATGCGCTGGCCACAGTGGCCACTGGAGGGTGAACCAACAGAAAAGGAAGACCTTTCTATCTCTCTCTCTCACTGTCCACTCTGCCTGTCAAAAAAAAAAAAAAAAAAAAGAAACGCAAATCCAAACCACAGTGAGATACTACTTCATACCCTCTAGGATGACTATTTTAAAACACACATCTACACCCGCAGACAGAAAATATCAGTAAGGACGTGGAGAAACCAGAACACCTGTGCCCTACTTGGGGGCCCATAATTTGGAGCAGCTGCAGTGGAAAACAGGCTGATGGCCTCTCACAAAATAAAACTCGAATTAGCATATGATCCAGCCATTCCACTTCACAGCACATTTTCCCGAGAATTCAAAGCAGACTCGGTATTTGGACACCCACGTTCAGAGTACCCACGTGCACATCAGTGGACAACTAGGTAAATAAAGTGTTTTATACACACACAATGGAGTATTATTCAGCCTTAAAAAGAAAAGGGTCAGGGCTGGCACTGTGGCATATTGGGTAAAGCTGCCTGCCGTGCCAGCATCCCATATGGGCACCAGTTTGTATCTTGGCTGCTCCTCTTCTGATCCAGCTCTCTGCTATGGCCTGGGAAAGCAGTGGAAGATGGCCCAAATCCCTGGGCCCCTGCACCCACATGGGAGACCCGGAAGAAGCTCCAGGCTCCTGGCTTTGGAATGGCCCAGCTCTAGCCATTGCAACCATTTGGGGAGCGAACCAGAGGATGGAAGACCTCTCTCTGTGTGTCTGTCTGTCTGTGCCTCTGCCTGTCACTCTGCCTTTCAAATAAATGGAAAAACAAACCTTTAAAAAGGGGGGGGGGGAGGAGGAGGAGAAGAAATAAGTATGTGGTAAAAGTGGCACCCCAAATCATGGCCAAAGAAGGACGTTTTAGTTAGTGCTGCTAGGACAACTGGAGCCACACCACACACCATACACAAGGATGAATCAGGAATATAAATGCGAAAACATGAAACACACAACTACTGCAAGAAAATGCCAATATAAGGAAAGACTTCCTATGACCCACAATCCAGATGCAAAAAGAATATTTAATAAAACTGCCCTCATAAGCACCACCTATTACACTGCAAAATCACCACAACCGTGGTCAAAATCCAACTGACAAGGCAGGAGGGGATATTCACAACATGCGTCACCGATGAGAGAGGCATGAGAACCCAAAAACCTGAGAGGAAAAACTGGACAAAAGACCTGGGAGAGAGAAGTCACCAAAAGACGTAGAAATTGCCCTTGATCGTATAAAAAGATGGAAGGAGTATCCAGCCCACTGCTAGGACTCAAGCTATACTCAAACGCTGTTTCTTATCCACGAACCTTCCAGATTGGCAAGAAATCAAGCAGCACTCTCGCACACCCTCAGGAAGGCACTCACTCACTGCTGGCAGGCACACAGGGCGTACAGTCCTTCTAGAGGGAGATCTGGCAATCCCTAACAGAACTACTTTCACAGTTCTCTTTGGGCCTAGCAATTCCACTTACAAGAACTTAGGCACAGGGTGGGCCGGCACTGCGGCTCACTAGGCTAATCCTCTGCCTAGCGGCGCCGGCACACCGGGTTCTAGTCCCGGTCGGGGCGCCGGATTCTGTCCCGGTTGCCCCTCTTCCAGGCCAGCCCTCTGCTGTGGCCAGGGAGTGCAGTGGAGGATGGCCCAGGTGCTTGGGCCCTGCACCCCATGGGAGACCAGGAAAAGCACCTGGCTCCTGGCTCCTGCCATCGGATCAGCGCGGTGCGCCGGCCGCAGCAGCCATTGGAGGGTGAACCAATGGCAAAGGAAGACCTTTCTCTCTGTCTCTCTCTCTCACTGTCCACTCTGCCTGTCAAAAAAAAAAAAGAACTTAGGCACGGGGTGAGCATGGACATGCAGCAGGTTAATCTGCCACTCGGGGCACCCACACACCATATCACAGCGCCTGGGACTGGGTCCCACCTCTCCTTCTGATACCGTTTCCTGCTCATGTGACTGAGAGGCAGCAGATGGCCCATGTACCTGGGCCCTTGCTACCCCATGTGGAAGAACCTGGATGGAGTTCCTGGCTCCTGGTTTTGGCCTGTTTGCATTTGGAGAATAAACCAGCAGATTAGAATATCTCTTTCTCTTTCTCGCTCTCCCACTCTTTCAAATAAATCTTTTTTAAAAATAGTTTTTAAAGAAATTACCCAAAAGCTACACTTCTATCAATACAAAAATATAAATGTACAAGATTATTCAATGGCACATTGTTTATAATTTCAAGATACTGGAAATGACCCAAATTTCCATATATCAGAGAATGGTTGTGTAAATGACAACACACCCACACAAAGGAATACTATGCAGTTGTAAAAAAGCAATGAAGCAAATCTCAACCAACTGATAGAGCCTGATTTCCGGATGTATTGTAGGTGTATGGGTCCAGTGTTGTGGCACAACAGGTTAAGCCACTGCCTGAGATGCTGGCATCCCATATGGCCACCAGTTCGGCTTCCAGCCACTTTGCTTCCAATCCAGCTCTCTGCTATGGCCTGGGAAAGCAACAGAAGATGGCCCAATTCCTTGGGACCCTGTACCCATGTGGGAGACCCAAATTAAACTCCTGGCTTCAGCCTGGCCCAGCACCAGCTTTTGCAGCCATGGGGGGAGTGAACCAGCAAATGGAAGACCTGTCTCTGTAACTCTGACTCTTTTAAAAGATAAACCTTTTTTTTTTTTAAATTTATTTGAGAGAGTTACAGAAAGAGAGACAGAGAGAAAGATCTTCCATCTACTGGCTCACTCCCCAATTGGCCACAATGGCTAGAGCTGGGTGGATCCAAAGCCAGGAGCCAGGAGCTTCCTCCAGGTCTCCCCTGCAGGTACAGGGGTCCAAGCACTTAGGCCATCCTCTGTAGCTTTCCCAAGACATATCAGAGATGTGGATCGAAAAAGGAGCAGCCAGGATACAAAGCAGTGCCCATATGGGATGCTGGCACTAAAGGCAGAGGTTTAACCTACTATGCCACAGCACCAGCCCTTAATAAAGTAAATCTTAAAAAAAAAAAAAAAGGCACGGTGTAGGAGAACATCTACAGTGTGCTACTCTTCATATATTAGAAAACATACATGTGTCTGAAATATGTCTCTGCTCATTTGTACAATAATACAGGAAAAACAAAGAGAAATGAGCCAAGATGTATTTCACACAACAAAGAAAATAGCATGGTGGAGCAGGTGGGAGAAATGAAATCACGTAACTTTTGAATGCAGGACTATACATCCCAGAAACACTGAAAGCAGATTACCCGAAGGTGCTGCTCTGAGGAGCCTGGATTAGCGATTCAGAACTACCCTGCCTCCTAGGTCACTCTACGGTGACCAACAGCACCCACCTTGCTTCCAGAGAAGGGAGTGACAGAGACATGAAGGTGAAAATGAGTTATCAGTAGAAACTCATGGTTTTTGACAAGTAGATCGGCAGATAAAGCACCAGACATAGACACGTGTGAAGGATACATAACGTAATATAAGATAGTGTGATATTATTTCCAGATCTGTCTGCGCTAAGAGACTCAAAGCAGTGATTTCCCAGTAGCAATGAGCACATCGAATTCCCAGATCTCTGCTTCTGAAAACCATTCCCCACTAAACAGAACCAGGGCCCCCTGGAGAGAAGCCGCTCATTTCAGAGCTGGATCTGAGGAAGTACAAGATGAGCCTGGAACTTCTTGCTGTGCCACAAAGTGAGGACGTGCTCAGAGAACAAGGGTTGGTCAGGGGGCCACAGAAGGCATCCCCAAGACGCTCCCGCAGGCCAAATCCAGGGTCACGTGAGCATCAAAATGTAAAATCGTAGCAATGCATTACAATGTTTTGAACAAAAGAATTTGTGGGTCTGTGTGGACACGGAGGATCTGGAGTCATTTGGGGCCTCAACAAGTGCAGAGTGCGGTGGACAAGACCAGCCCACACAAAGAGGCTGCCTGGAGGAGGCAAAGTCTGACCTGGGGCGGGCCAGGCAGGGACTCACCGGGGCCCTTTGCGCATCCGGGGGGTGCTCATGGCCCACTGCTTGATCCTGCTCAGGCTCTGCTCACTGATGAGCTGCTGGCCGTCACAGGGCATGCAGTCCACGTACAGGTTGTATCGCAGCAGCGCCTCCGTGTCCTTGCGCATGGCGTTGGCTTGGACCACGCGCTGGGTGAACACATGAGGGTCCTCGGCACAGAAGAGCAGCTGGATCCGCGGCACCCAGTACTGACAGATCAGAAGCGGTGGCCTTCCTAGGGGCCAGGGGAGAAGGGGACACACAGTCAGGCTTGCGGATCTGGAGCCACGCGCGCCAGCTGATGGTGCCCCTGGCGCACGGGGCCGGAAGCTAGCCGCTGGCCTTCTCTGTGAAATGGGTGTGACACTGTTCCCTGCCCCCTCCCTTCCCTACTACACTTCACAGGGTGTCCTGGGTGGACATGGAAATACCGTGTGAACTGTGAGGAGCTGTGCCACTCCTCCACATCACAGGCAGGGCACGCGTCGTGGGCCTTGGACTCCCTTTCTACCTCCTGCTAAACACGGCACTGCCCGCCGCTCAGAGGTGACACACCGACAACAGTTACTTGCCCTGCCTGGGGTCTCTGAGTGGTGGGCCTGCTGGTTCTTACTGGTCACCTGCCGGCCAGCCACCACAGGGCAAGCCAGCCCAGGCGGACTTCGGAGCTGAGCTGGCAGCAAGCTCATACCTTCTGCGGTGACCCCTCCGTTCACGATGGGGTTCCCCATCTCATCTCGCACCAGACCTCTCTTGTCTGTCTTGTGCACCAGGTACAGCTTCTTCTCCTCGTCATAGTCCAGGACGCCGACCTCGCACCATTTATATTCCAGCTCTGGACTCTTGGGGTCCTCTGAAACAGAAGGGGGAACCCACCAGTGCTTCCTGTCATGGGGAAGGCCAGGGTCTCTGAGTGTGGCAGCAGGTGCTGCGAATGGACCTCGGAGGTCACTGGTCTGCCTGTTCCCCTACCCAGGTGACCCTCTCCCACCCCAGGGCTCTGCTTCCTCCCAGACGAGCTAGCCTCTGAGGAACCCCCGGCCACAGGAGGAACCGGGAGGACCAGGCCTCTCCACCCTGGTGCTTGGCATGACCCTCAGACACGGGCCAGTGGGGCTGGGATGGGACGCAGGAAAGCCCCCAGCAGACAGGAAATCTGTGGAAGGTTGTTATAGGGAAGCCAAACCCCTGCAAGGCTACTGAGGCCAAGGGAAAGCCCTCCCTGGCAGTGAAGCCCTGGGACCCTCATGTCAGAACAGGGAAGTGCCAGGGGGCAGGGCAGGAGACCCCCGTCCTGCCGTGCCCTGTTGGGTGAGGAGGGCTCCCACCTAGTGACTGACTGAAAGCCTTTGCCCACTCCTGCTGTTGCCCCTCACTCATTTCTCTCCAGCCACACTGGATGTCAACCTAGTTCTGTGATTTCCAAGCTGGCTCTGGGCTCAGGGCCTTGGCACTGGCTGTGCCCTCTACCTGGAACACTCTTGGTCACCTCAGTGTCGGTGTGCTCCCCGCTCAAGTGGCTTCTCCTTACAGAAGCATCTCCGCCTAAGGTAGCTGCTCTGCCCCAGGCACTCTGACCTGTGACCTGGTCTGCACCCCTCACAGCACCCAAAGTCACACTATGTGTGCATCATGTCCTGGTTCATGGTCAGCCTCCTCACACTAGTGTCAGCTCCCCCAAGGGACCTAGAATGGAAACTGGTATTTAAGTGCCCTATATACAGTTGTAGAGGGAAGACACACACATGTGGTACCCAGTAGAGCTAGGCCTCAATACACAGTGGCTGAAAACAAATTGCTGGGCTCCCAGCTCCAGCTGGGCATAGGAAGGAGGAAGGGCTGGCTCCCTGACCTGCGGCTGAGGCTGCTGCTGTAGACCTGACTTGCTCGGGTTCTGTCTGCCTTTTTCTTCCCTTGCTACCAAGTTTCCTTTCTGAAAACACTGATCTTGTCTTGGCTCAACTTAGAGAAAAAGATGTCACACAAGCAGCCCCTGGGGAATGAGGAGGGGGTCTCTGGCAGCACTCTTCCCTGCAAGTCCCTCTCCCTCTGGTGCCAACCACCCAGGCCCAGGCCTGTGCCAAGGATGAGAGCAGAGGTGCCTCGCCGGTGGCTGCTGCTCAGTGCATTTAAGGTTAACACGGCCCCAAACCTCTGGTTTTATCACCAGGAATTGGAGGTCTGGGAACAATTGAGTTAAATTATTTTTGTAATTAAGTCCAAAGTGAAGGGAACATTCTGGGCTCCTTGTCTAGTTCAGAGAAATTGATTCCAGTATTAACATGCTTTTTTAAATGAAACATCAATTTACACCCTGCTCAATGGACTTGCTGGGCCACCCCTCTACCCCTACCCAGAGGCTGTGCAATTCTAAAACCAGTCACTGCTACCCCCCACTCCATGGCATCACGTCGGCCTGCCAGGCATGGAGCAAAACAGCCCTCAGCCCTGGATGGGGAAGCACCCACCTCCAACCTCCAAACTAGGAGCCAGGCCTTTCTCAGATGCCTGCACCAGCACCCGGGCTCACAGGCTGGCCAGCAGCCCTGGGGGCTCCCCAGCACTGTTCCCAACAGCAACAGACTGGAGCGAGCCTCCATGGCCAGCAGGGCAGCCTTGAGGCCAAGAGAGGGGGCAGGACACTCGGTGAGCAAATCCACGGGGCATCAGATCCATGTTTAGGGGTTGTGAACAGGTGGCAGTCAGGGTATATGTGTGTGTGTCACTGCATGTCTGTGTGTGTCTGCATGCAACTGTAAGACTGCACGTGTTGTCCATGGAGAGGCCACAGGTGACAGGCCACTATAGCTACAGCACTGGTGACGTCGGGTGGAAGGCTCCAACTGCACCCCGCAGGCATGTCTCAAAATTTCCAGGGAGTGTGTATATTTTTATCACCAGACAAACATTTTTTTGAGACTATAGACATGATCCAGCTCTCTAGACAATGCCATGCCTGGTCCCCGCAGCTCTTGCGTCTCTGTGGCCAGCTCCCAGCTGGGAGGCTTCAGAAGGACCCTCAGTTCCCACGGGAGCCCAGGAGTCTGTGGCAAGGCCGCTGCCCCCACCCCTGGGCTGGCCCTGCTCACCGTGCCCCAGAAGGTCGTTGGTGGGCAGCAGGGCTTTTCCAGGGACGGGCTTCCGGTTCTGAGACCCCGGCTCCAAGCCCATGTTGAGCCATTCTCTGGGAGTACGGCAGTCAAACTCCTCATTGTCAAACACCTGCAAGGCAAGCACCGGGGGTGGCAAGGCCAGGCAGCAGGATGTACCAGGAGACTCAAGTGCCCAGGTGGCCTCCTCCCCAGCTGAAAGCACTGCAGGCTGGGGACCAGGGCTGCCACCACCTCTGCTACTCCCACAAATGCACAGGTTCTGGCAGGATCAGGCACGATATGGGTTCACTCTCCTCCTGGCCGGGACTGCCCAGCTCCAGCCCAAGGGGACGGGGCCCTCACGCTCCCTGAGGAACAATCGGGACATAGGGCTGTGAGGAGGCAGCCCTTAGCAGCGTGCAGGGCAGCTGGACTCAGTTTACCTCCCCACTTGGGCCACCAGACAAGAGACTTAGGGCCAGAAAGAGGAGGGGAGGGATGGAGTGACGTCCACAGCCAGGCTATGCTCCTTCTTTCTCTGCCTCAGACTCCGTTTCCCCAGGGTTGGGACTGGTGCCTCCTCCATCCCAGGTCTCTCCATTTCAGTGAACCAGGAAAAAGTTTCCCACACCCAGGCAGGGCCAGGTTAGGGAGTCCGGTACGCCACAGTCCAACTGGGCTTCTTCTAGGCCTGCAGTGTGACAGGGATGGGGTCAGGCACACAGGCTGCCCCAGTTCCCGGGGAAGAAGCTGAGAATCAGGTCTTTCCTATCCTGTTTGATGAGTGAACACTTGCGACCGGCATGGAGATGCCCTTTCTAGTCCAATACCTAAGCCTGAGTTGGGGTCTCGTACCCCCAACCCTGCAGTGCCGAGTCCTACAGCCGTCTGTGGAGGCCTGGCTCACCTTTAGGGGGAGATAGGTGGGATACACCCGCTCTTGGCCTTGTTGGGCAGTAGGTGGGCTCTGGGGGTCCGGGTGCCTGGGCATGAGCTTGTTGGAGTCGATGCCCTCCTTAGCCAGCAACTGCTCGATGTCCAGGCTCAGGTACTGCCGTTTCCTCCTGGTCAAGGGCAGGGAGGGAATTTTAGAATGGACCCCTGGGTGCTGGCAAGGAGTCCCAGGGTTCATGACGGTGCAGGCATGGCTCATGGACTCCTCTGGGGCCCTCTTCTCCTCTGGGACTTATTGAGAAGTGGGGTAGTATCCAGGACTAATGTCATGGGCTCCTACTGCCCTCCTGTCCTGCCCCACAAATGCCACTTCATCGACCAAAATGCCACCTGCCCTAACTACCAAGCAAGAACGTGGTCTGTTCTATTAAGAGGCTAAAAGGCTGGAAGATTTTATCTAAGTGCTTGCAGATTCTGCTGTGGCGCCCCTCGCTTCAGCTGTCTGTAGAGGCTCACACCCTCACTCGGACAGACCCCCAGTCATACCTCTCGATCTCCAGCTTGCGGGGGCACTGGCCGGGAAGCACCCTGTAGGGCACCTGCACCTTGGGCTCATAGGCCTGCTGTGGGAAGTCAGTCTGGGTGAGCAGCTGCGTGGTGGGCCCGATGCACTGCTGATTTATGCGCTCCTCAAAGTCCTCTGGCATCTTAAAGGTACTGACTGCAGGCAGAAGCAGGGGCTGTGGGTCTCAGGCTGGACACCAGAGACCCCCTCTCTCAAGAAGACAAAACACCAGGTGGGTACCAGGCTGGCAGGCTTTGCAGAGCTCACTTGTGGCTAAGCAGTGCTGGGGAACAGACAAATGTGGCACGAGGCACCCAAGGGGGTCCAAGCCTGGAGGGGCAAGGGCCTTCAGCAAGTCTACTTCTGCCCAGTGCTCCCTGTCCAGGGCCAGCATGCTTGACCGTGCCCCTGCAAGTCACTCATATCTCCAGCACCAGGAGCCACCACTGAAACCAGGTGTTGAATTAAACTCCCAGTAAGGGTTCACACTGGACAGGAAGCAACATGGGAAGGGTGCCACCACCACTACCCTGGAGCCCCCCTCCCTTGCCCCAGCATATGGGATCCTAAACACCATTCACTCCCAGGGGCCAGTTCCAGGCTCGATACATACCAGGTACCCTAGGAACAGGTGGTCTGGTAACCCCGACATCACCAAACAGCTACCCCTATTTTGACAACTAGGATAGAAAGAAGCCCGAGATCCAGGCCTGGGGGCAGATGTTGGTGGGCAGAGACCCACAGATAGGACAGTCGACCACAGCACCCTGCCAAGGACTGAGGGTTTCCAAGACACAGGGTGCTGAGGAGCAAGGAGAAGTCCCAGGTAGACTGAGCCCCTGGAGTGGGGAAAGAGGGTGCAGGAACACGCTCCAGGAGGAGATGAGCCACCTATCCCAAGGGCCCTAGCCACTGTCATGGAGGAAGAAGTGTCCAGAGTCCCAGGGTCCCTGGGAGGCCCTGATGACCTCCTTCCCTGGCCTCGCCACCTCGCTAAGGGTCAAGAGGTGGTCACACTGCAGAAGGGCCCACCTTGGAGCAGCCTCTGGGGCCCCACCCAAGCCTCCAGAATCTGCACCTGGGTCCGTATGCAAGCCTGGGCCCTGAGCTGAAGCTCACTCTGTGACCGGGGCTGCCAGGACTAGGGAACCCCACAGCAACAAGACAGCTCAGCCAAGAACACCATGTTCAGACCCCTAATAACCTGTACCCGTCCCAGGAGTTTCCCAGAGGCCAAAGAGGAGGCCAGGGTGAAGACAGCAGGGCCTGGCATCCAGCCCCTGCTGCACCCAGGAGCCCTGGGCAGGCCGCTAGAGCATGCCGCTTACCCTCAGGCAGCAGGGTGGAGTTCCACAGCTGGCTGCCAACGGCCTGAATGACACCACCCTGTAGCTTTTTGGAGCTGCCAGGCTGCTGGCTACACCTACACCCACCCAACAAGGATGGCAGCAGCACCATTCCCAGTGACAGGTGGAACATCCCCAATCTGAGAATTCAAAATCTGAAGTCCTCCAAGATCTGAAATGCTTCTAGCATCTCCGATAGCCCAACCACAAGAGCCGCGGTTTGTAAGCACTGGCTAGGCCACAGATGCCTGCGAGACTGGGGAACACTACAGGCCAGATCTGCAGAGAAGCATACAAATGCACACACTCGTGACGTTGCCTGTGCCAGTTTAGGGGTTTGCAGACTTCAGAACTGATCTAGGCAGTGCTGGGAAGCAGCCAGGCCTTCCCAGGGCTGGAGCACAGGGGCACCTGGCTCTGCTGGAAGGGGGCAACCATAGTGAGAGGGCGCCTGCCCAACACCTCCCGCCACTCAGGGCCTCTCCTGCAGCCACCATTTTCCCCTCTGCCGCAGGGGGCTTCCTAGACCGGTCATGGCCTTCGTGCTGCACTCTGAGCCTCACCATAGAGTCAGAGGAGGGTCCCCTCCCTCCAGCAAAGATCTCCTGGGTGCCCACTTGTGCTGGGGCTCCTGCAGGGAGCAACTCACACAGCGTCTTAGCCTTCCCCATGCCCAAGTCCCAGGAGAGGCAGAACACAAGCATAAATGCCCTACTGACCCCAGCCAGGCAGGGGTCCTTGGCCGTCACAGTCCCAGGCCAGTGCGGCGCTCTAGTCACAGCTCTGCTAAGGCCAATGACAAAGAGGCTCTGGTTCATGGGTACTCACAAACCCTCGCAAAGCAGCGAATCTCTCGTCCCCATGTCACTGCTGAGGGAACTGGTGCTCTGAGCCAGGAGCACACCAACTCCCTGTGGCCAGAAGCCCTGGTCCTTGTTTGAAATTATTACTATTATTATTATTATTGAGAGGCAGAGAGACAGATGAACAGAGAGAGATCTCCCATATACTGGTTTACTGCCCAAATGCCTCAACGGCTGGAGCTGAGCCAGGCCAAAGCCAGGAGCTGGGATCTCAATCCCTGTGTCCCATGTGGACGGAAGGAACCCAGTTATCTGAGCCATTACCTCCTGTGGTCAGCATCAGCAGGAAGCTAGGGTCAGCAGCTGAGCTGGAACGCGAACCCAGGCACTCTAATTGGATGTCACATCCCAAATGGCATCTTAATACGAGGCCAAACGCCCACCCCAAGAGGCCCTGCCCACCCAGCCACACTGGGCACTGACCTCTCGGTGTGAACTTGTCAAGGTCACCCTGACGTAGCAGGCTCTGGTTCACAGAAGGGCCACGGCATACATTCTGAAACCAAACCCCAGAGCCCTGAGTGTAAAAGCATCCTACAGACAGGATGTGGGAGACCCCAAGGCCAGGCATCTCCCCAAAGCCCACGAGGGAGAATAGGGTGGCACAGAACCAGCAAGCTCACACAGCTCCTCACATTCAAAGCCCACAGGAGCCAAGTTATGGAGACCTGAGACACCCCACTCTGACCCAGCACAGCTCTTCTCAAACACTCCCAGCAGGTATCTCCACGTGTACTTCCTCTCCCAAGAGCCTTTCTGGCAGCAGAGAGTGAGTGGTGTGTGGTGGGTGTGGTGGGTCCCTGCCCTGTCTCTCTAGGCCCCTGCCCTGCCTAAAACCCTTCAGGGACTCCATGGGCTGTGAACTCTCCTGGTCGCTGCCCCCCATCTCCCTCCTGCCCCAGACTTATTCTTCCCACTCTGCCTCCTCCTTAACATGGGCCACACCCTCGCTCAGGGACCCAGGCCTCTGCACATGCTCTTCTCCTGGCCTGGAACACTGTCCACACCCCTGATCTTGCCCAGCCAAGACACTACCACCACCCCTCAGGTCTCAGCTCTTCCAACCAAAGCCAGGCGAGGGGCATTTCCCCCACAAAGCCACAACGACAGGCCATGGGTGGCTCATCTCTACTGTGCACCCAGCAGGAGCTCACCAATAAGTCACAATTGAATGGACAGGAGGACGGACAGCAGGAGGGGTGGAACACTGGATGGGGGCGGGGGACAGACAGCTGGATAGGTGGAGGGCTAGTTGAACAGATGGGCAGAACAAGCAGACCCCACAAGGAGGGCCCAGGCTAGGGCGAGGATGGCTACCACACTCACCCCAAGCTGACCCAAGGTTCCAGGGCTGAGGATGTCTGAGTAGAATCCACGCTGCTTCATCACTGGGTACTTCTTACCAGGGCCTGCCAGAGGCGGCTTCCGGGGCGGCCCCAAGACCGAGAGCATGGACGGGGCCATGGGCTGGGGTAAAGGTGGGAACCTGGGGTCAGGGCCTGGAGGGAGATTCTCCAACCCGTGTACTTGCTCCTGAAGAGTGCTTTCCAGGCTGTGTTCCAGGCTCCCAGGAGTGCTCCTGGAAGCAGACTCCTGGGTCCTCAGAACACCGCTGCACTCTGGGTTCTCAGCAGCCCTTCCAGGTCTGCAGCTTTCTCTGCGGGGCTTCTCCATGCGCTGTCAGGGAGCTGCCCCAGCCCGAGCACCTAGGACAAGGGAGCAGCGGCACTCAGCCCCCAGGAGCACCTTGACCTATGGATGCCCCCCCCTCGATGCTACAGAATGGGAGAGTGGAAGGAATGCTCCTATCCTAATCTGGACTGACACACGGAGCTGGAACAATCCCCCCCGAGACAGCGGGGCCTGCCCTGGACGCTGTGTGGGAGAAACAAACCCCTACAGAGCCAGGAGGGGAGCAAGAAGAGGTTCTGCACATGTCCCAGTCCGATGCATCCTTGTGCACCTGCCTACCCAGCTCCCTCATTTTAGAGAGCCACATGGCAGGGGGAGGAGGGAGGCCCAGAAGCACTCAATGCAGTTCCCACTCAATGCAGAAGCAGCCCAGGGGTCCCCCGCCCACCCCTACTGGACTGGGACGCCTCTCCCCAGGGGAGCACATGAAGCCTCACCAGCACTTGTAAGCAGTGGGCCATGCCCTGGCTCGCCCAGCTTGCCCATTCCACCTCCCACCATAGTCTAAGAGCCAGAGCACTAAAGGGCCTCCCCAGCAAGATCCTGACCCTGACTCTCCACTGGCCCACAGATGCCACCACCAACAACAAAAAGGCATTCACTCACCCTGGCACTCAGTGAGCCCAGCTCAGCCAACACACAGCCTCCTGTCTTCGCACAGCTCCGGAGTAGCAGAAGCCACTGGGTTGTGTGCACATCCACCACCTTGAGGACGTGGGTTTGCAGGGTTTGTCTTGGGAGACAAGCCAGTGTGCACAGGAGCTGTGACAGACAGACAGACAGACCTCTGCCTCCTGTCACAGCCCCACGGATGGCAGGAGCCTCTGCCTGGGAGTGCTGTGGCCGGCAGGGCCTGGGCCACTGGTCACTCTGGGTGCTCTCCCTCATTGGCAGGAGGGAGCTGGCCATCAGGTGGAAGGGACGGCCCTGGCAGGCACAGTGTTAGGACAGTGAATGGCACTGGGGGCTGAGGCTTATTTCAGGCACCATCTCATTTAAAAGTCCAGGGCAGAAACTGAGACTATCCTCATTTCTCTTTTTTTTTTTTTTTTTTTTTGACAGGCAGAGTGGACAGTGAGAGAGAGACAGAGAGAAAGGTCTTCCTTTGCCGTTGGTTCACCCTCCAATGGCCGCCACGGCTGGCGCACTGCGGCCGGTGCATCGCGCTGATCCGATGGCAGGAGCCAGGTACTTATCCTGGTCTCCCATGGGGTGCAGGGCCCAAGCACTTGGGCCATCCTCCACTGCACAACTGGGCCACAGCAGAGAGCTGGCCTGGAAGAGGGGCAACCGGGACAGAATCCGGCGCCCCAACCGGGACTAGAACCCGGTGTGCCAGCGCCGCAAGGCGGAGGATTAGCCTAGTGAGCCGCGGCGCCGGCGAGACTATCCTCATTTCTCAAAGGGAAAGGAAAGCTCAGCGAGATAAGTGATCTATCCAAGGACATATGGCCAACAAGAGGTGCAGCTGGAATCTGAGCCGAGTTCTCTTTGCCCTCACTCGGCTCACCTGGGAGCTGATTGTTGGTGGATTCACTGACATGCAGCCCCACGTGACTCAATCACCCAGGCACTTGGCTGAATGGACAGATGCACCGGGTATTTGATTCACAGGACAGGTCCTGCTACTGTTGCCAATTTATAAACAAAGGAACTAAGTAAGGTTCAGAGAAGAACCAGCAGAAGTGGAATGGGAGCAGAGGTCCTCACCTCCAGCTGTCCCCAGGACTCTGCCGAGTGAGTGCCTGCGGCAGGGAAGGACCTAAGCAGGAGGGCTGTGAAGCCACGGCCGCGGACTCACATCCCAGGGTTCTGCGCAAGCTCGTCCAACTACTGCATCTGTGATTTTCAGGGACTCACTACCAGGCAAACAATGCTGCTGTGGTTTCTTTTTATCACTTCCCGACTTGTTTATTTTTAAATGTTACTTTATTTGAAATGCAGCCAGAAAGAGACAGAGACACAGTGAGAGATCTTCCCCACTGATTCACTCTCCAAATGCCCACAACAGTTGGGACTGGGCCAGGCAGAAGCCAGGAGCTGAACCTGGTTCTCCCATGTGGTTGGTGAAGCTGTTCTCAGGAGCAGGAGATGGAGTAGGGGGCTGAGAAGGCCCAAGATCTTGGTCCCTTCCCTACAGGGGTCTGCCACGAAGGGGTGAGGGGGTGCACATTCTCCGGAGGGCCCCCCAGAAAGGGGGTCTGGTAAATAGAGTGTACTTCAAATGCCCATGGAAAATGGAATTGAAAGGTAAGCTCGTTCAGGCACAAAAAAAAAAAAAAAAAAAAAACCTGAAACCAAACCTGAAATTCAAGCATACAAGTGATTTTTCAAAAAGTTCGTGGAAGATGCATGTTTAGGAAAAAAGGCATTAAATTTCAAATTTTTTTACACTAAACTTTTCATTTTCCCATAAATTTCCTGAAGTCTTCTCGTATAAAACTTAACAGAAAGGCTGTTCAAAACGTAGCACCTGGGCAGAAATAGGAACCCCCACCCCGGCCCTGCCGACCCGGGCTGGGAGGGCAGCCCCCTCCTGCGCCCCACCGAGGTTCCCTGCCCGCGCTCACCGCGCAATACCCCCGCGGCACCCGGCACCCACCTACCCGCTCCACGGGACACCGCGGCCCTGTGTCCCTGCTGGCTCCAGGGAGAGTCGTTGCGTCGGTTGCTAAGGGGCCGCACCATCCCGCAAAGCGGGGCCAAGTCTCCACCCCCGCACCTGCGGCGCTTGGTCTCTCCCGACAGGCGCCCGCGGCGTCCCGCGCTCTGCCGGCTACAAGCAAGCAAGCCCAGCCCTGCTAGTGGCCCGTGGGCGGCGGTGCACGGCTGTGTCAGCTTGTCAGCTCCCAAGTCCAGGCTCTAGTACCCTCCTGGACCCTGCTAGACAAAGACACAAAGCAGACAAATGCAGTGAGAACTCTGAATCCTGCTTTTTAAAAAAATAAATCATGTTGGGGGAATAATAGGGGCAATTTATGGACTGCAAGTTCCTGGTGAGCCAAGGGTCGGTCTGGTTCTCCCGAGGCACAGTTCACTTGCCACGCCCACGCACCCTGCACTGACAAAGAGGAGACAAAGCAAAGCGGCTGAAGGTCAACTGTTAGGGAATGTGGGGACGCTGGGTGGTGCAGCAGGTTAAGCACCTGCCTGCAGTTGGAGTCCCGGCAGCTCCACTTCCCATCCAGCTCCCTGCTATTGCGCCTGGGAAAGCAACGGAGGACGGCCCAGGTGCTTGGGGGCTACACCTATATGGGAGACCCAGATGGAGTTCCAGGCTTCTGGCACGAGGCTTGACTTAGCCCTGGTTGCAGCCATTTGAGCAGTGAACCAGCAGATGGAAGATCTCCACCACCACCACACCCGCCCCATCTCCCTCTCTCTCTGTAGATCTGCTTTTCAAATACATGCATAAATCTTTTTTAAAAAATAAAAAAGCAATTAAGAAGTCTGAAGGTTACAGGTGCCCTCTATCCCAGTGTTAATTTTTCTGTAAGGGAACTGGAAGCAAGTAGGACAGTATTACCAACCAAAAGAAAAGGTTAAAAAAAAAAATCAGGGTAATTAACCTGAAAACCCCTGCACTAAGCCTTCTCAGAACTGGCCCCATGAGGCCTTCTTAATGGCATAGCAAGTTAAGCTGCTGCCCAGTGCCGGCATCCCACATGGGCACCAGTTCATATCCCGGCTGCTCCACTTCCAATCCAGCTCCCTGCTAATGGCCTGGGAAAAGCAGCAGAGGTTGGTCCAAGTGCTTGGGCCCCTACCACCCGTGTAGGACACCCCAATGAAGTAGGAGACCCCGGATCCTGGCTTCAGCCTGGACCAGCCCTGGCTGTTGTAGCCATTTGGAGAGTGAACCAGGGGATAGAAGATCGATACATCTCTCTCTCTTTCAAATAAATATTTTTAAAAAATAATCTTGCAGTGCCACTGCATTATCCATACCAGAGATAGAGCAGATACTCAGAATCTCCAGGCCTGTGGGGTGGTGATAGAATCCTGAAAATAGCTTCATTTTCATTTCTCTCTTTTTTTTTTTTTTTTTGACAGGCAGAGTGGACAGTGAGAGAGAGAGACAGAGAGAGAAAGGTCTTCCTTTTGCCGTTGGTTCACCCTCCAATGGCCGCCGCTGCAGCCGGCGCACCGCGCTGATCCGATGGCAGGAGCCAGGAGCCAGGTGCTTTTCCTGGTCTCCCATGGGGTGCAGGGCCCAAGCACCTGGGCCATCCTCCACTGCACTCCCTGGCCATAGCAGAGAGCTGGCCTGGAAGAGGGGCAACCGGGACAGAATCCGGCACCCCGACCGGGACTAGAACCCGGTGTGCCGGCGGCGCAAGGTGGAGGATTAGCCTATTGAGCTACGGCGCCGGCCCATTTTCATTTCTTGACAGCAACTTCTCCTTGTAAACAAGTCTCTAAGGGGGTTTTGCGATCTCTCTGGCCATTTGGCAGCCATTCGACTTTTTTGTGGGGAGGGGGAAGGCAGGGAGACATAAACAGAGAACTCCCATCTGCTGGTTCACTCCTCAGATGCCTGCAGCAGCGGGGGCTGGACCAGGTCAAAGCCAGGAGCCACAGTTCAACCTGGTCTCCCACGTGGGTGGCAGGGACAAACTGCATGAGCCATGACCCGCTGCCTTCCAAGGAGAACATTGGCAGGAAGCTGGGTCAGAGCAGAGCCAGGATTCACACCCAGGCATCTGCTATGGGATGTGGGTGGCCCGAGCAAAGGCTGAACCACTGCCCACCCCATTTTCACTCTGATCAAGATTGAAACCAGGAGCGAGGTCTCAGTGGCAGTGCCTGGGCCTTTGCACGGCTTCTGCTTCCTCTGGCCAGCACATCTGTCTCACCAACTTCCGGCCAACTCCTGTTCCTCCTTTAAGACCTGCTGTGGTACAGCTGTTCCTGTTCCTATGTTACAGTTTTATTTGCTTTGCTTGTCAGCATCCACATGGTGGTTACTCAGTGACCATTACATAGGGAAAGGAGGGGTTTGAGGAGGCCTGGATGCAAGGGTGGCCCCAGCTCTTTGAGGGGACAGAGACCTCCAAAAAAGCACTGTTGAGGGTGGTCTGGCTGTGCACCCCACTTGGCCTATGGAGAGGCACCTAGTGTCCCTGCTTTTGCCTAGCACTTCCCACACTGGGTACAGCTGTCCAAAAAGCCCATCCAGGTTGCCACGGCAACATCAGCCCATGGTAGGACGTCAGGGATGAGAGGGGCAGAGTGCTAATCCTGGGAAGTTGCCAAGCAACGCAGCAGCTTGGTGACATCACAGGCGTGCCACAGCTGCCGGACAGATGGACAGGCCACAGCAGAAAGGGTCCTCTCTTAGGAGGCCCAGTTTACAAAGTCACTCACCCCCTACCATACCCTGGTCACCAATGTTTTCCCCCAACTAGAGGGCAGGCTCGAGGAGTGGGGGCCACAGGATGCTGGTTTTATCAACACTCTCCCAGTTAGTTCCACTTTGCTCCTCTGCAGGTACAGGCTGAGGACGTGGTGGCCTCCCTCTTCTAACCCTGTTCCCTGGTTCTCAAGTGCCACCCTCTGAAGACCAAACATGGGGTCAGGCTTTGATCTCCCTGCCATGCCTGGAGGCTGCTGTCCCTCCTGGGGCAGGGGGACAGTCCCCCCTCCCTTCACCAGCTGCTCTTGTTGAAGGGGCTGAAGGGGCTTGGGTCTCTGCCAGAGTGTGTGTGGGAGGGGGCAGGGGGAGTTCTGCTCATGTCTTGCTCAGAGCCCCCCATTGCCTAAGAGGACCTTGATGGCCTGGAGGTTAGGACTTGAGGCAGCCAGGCTGCCTAGACCTTTGGGTCCGGGTTCTGGGAGCACCACAGGCCTGCCCGCTGACAGCGACAGCGCTCAGGGAAGAGCGACACTTCACTGGCTGCAGGGATGAAAGCCCCATGTGAGTGAGCAGCAGAGTGGGCCCTCCACACGGCTGGCCAGCCGGAACAGTCACAGGCCGCCAGGCCAAGGGGCTAGAGCCACCGGCTCCCTACCTGCACCCGGCCTGCCTCCTGGGTCCCAGAGTCTCCCTCTGGTTTTCTAGGCCAAGAGCTCAGAGCTGCTGCCAAGAGAAACTGACTTGTAGGCAAGGGGGTGTCCGGAGTCTGGGCAAGGTCTCAGTCTCCTCTTCCCCACGCCTCCCCCAGCCCTCCCTCCTTGCCATCAGCCAGCTGGCCTCAGCAGCTATGACCAGCATATTTATTTCTTTGATGAATAAAAAATAGAGACAAATTAATTCTCCCTAAGCCAGGTCACCTTGACAGACGAGAGCCCTTGAGAGCCCGTGCTCAGGAAGAAGGAGCAGAAAGGGGCTGGAGAACTCGAGACCACTGGCCCGTGACCCAGACAGCTTTCAGCTGTCCAGCCCTACCCCACCCCATGCAGGCTCTCAGCTGCGATTTCTTCCCTCTGTTGGTTTCTCTACAATTTTCCAACCCAGCTCAGGCTACACCTTCTCCAGAAGCCCTCCCTGAATGCCCGGGCCCAGAGGACCACGGTCAGTACCACTTGGTAGGTGACCATACACAGGTGACCACTGTGTCCCTCAGCTGCAGGGTGGGGAAGGCTGCTTTTCCCAGCAGCCCTAGCAGTGCACCAATCCAAGGGGACCCTTAAGAGATACGCAGGAGACACAGCAGGTGCATCACCTAGGGATGGTGGTGGTCTACCACAGTACAACGGCCCGAGACCCCACCCTCCCCGCCTCCTCCCCTGCTTCTCTCTGACCCACAGCTCAAGAACCTGCCTGAGAACAGGGTCCCAGACGCTGAGGATAGGGAAGGAGGCCTAGGTTCTGCCAAGCACTCGGTGGCCGAGTCCCTTGCTGGGCCTCCATTCTTCTCACCACACACACGATAGAGACTGCAGACCTTGCCTGGCCCCCACACTGGGGAACCCTGCAGAATGTGACCCTAACTCCAAATCTCTCTATTCCCAGCAACAGCACTGTCCTTGCTGGACCTCTGGGAGGGAAATGCATAAGCAGCTCCCAGCAGGTCGGAAAGGATGGGGTTGTTCAAAAAGAGAGCTCTCCAGCTGTAGGAATTTGGCCTAGTGGTTACGACATCACCTGGGGGCTGGCACTGTGGTGCAGTGGGTAAAGCCACTGCCTGCAGTGGTGGCTTCCTATATGGGCACTGGTTGGAGTCCCAGCTGCCCCACTTCTGATCCAGCTCTCTGCTATGGCCTGGGAAAACAGCAGAGGATGGCCCAAGTCCTCGGGCCCCTGTGCCCACATGGGAGACCCAGAAGAAGCTCCTGGCTCCTGACTTCAGATCAGTGCAGCTCCAGCCGTTGTGGCCATTTGGAGAGTGAACCAGCGGATGGAAGACTTCTCTCTCTCTCTCTGCCTCTGCCTCTCTAATAAATAAATAAAATATTGTTTAAAGAAAGAAATTTATAAAATAAAAGAGACATCACCTGAGTTGCCTGCCTCCTGCACCAGAGTGCCTGGGTTCAAGTTCCAGCTCAACTGCCAACTCCAGCTTCCTGCTAATGTGCACCCTGGGAGGCAGCAGTGAGGGCTCCCTCTGAAATAAAAATAGATTTTTAAAAAGGATTTATTTATTTATTTATTTATTTGGAAGCAGAAATGCAGAGAAGGGGAGAGGGAGAGAGAGAAAGAAATCTTCGATCTGTTGGTTGCAATGGCTTCCATCAAATGGTTGCAATGGCTGGAGCCAGGCCAAAGCCAAGAGCTTCATCCAGGTCTTCCACTGCTTTCCCAGGGGCATCAACAGGGAGCTGAATCCAAAGTGGAGCAGGGACCAGTGCTGTGGTGCAGGTTAATCCTCTGCCCGAGGCGCCAGCATCACATTTGGGCTCCTCTTCTGATCCAGCTCTCTGCTATGGCCTGGGAAAGCAGTGGAAGATGGCCCAAGCACTTGGGCCCCTGCACCCACGTGGGAGACCTGGAGGAAACTCCTGGCTCCTGGCTCCTGGTTCCAGATTGGTGCAGCTCTAGTCATTACAGCCATTTGGGTAGTAAACCAGCAGATGGAAGACCTTTCTCTCAGCCTCTGCCTCTCACTGTCTGTAACTCCAACTCTCAAACAAATAAATAAAATATTTAAAAAGGAGGGAAAGAGGCCGGCGCTGCGGCTCACTAGGCTAATCCTCCACCTAGCGGCGCCGGCACACCAGGTTCTAGTCCCGGTCGGGGCGACGCATTCTGTCCCAGTTGCCCCTCTGCCAGGCCAGCTCTCTGCTGTGGCCAGGGAGTGCAGTGGAGGATGGCCCAAGTGCTTGGGCCCTGCACCCCATGGGAGACCAGGATAAGTACCTGGCTCCTGCCATCGGATCAGCGCGGTGCGCCGGCCGCAGTGCGCCGGCCGCGGCGGCCATTGGAGGGTGAACCAACGGCAAAGGAAGACCTTTCTCTCTGTCTCTCTCTCTCACTGTCCACTCTGCCTGTCAAAAAATAAAAATAAAAAAAAAAAAGGAGGGAAAGGAAGGGAGGGAGGGAGGAAGGGAGGGAAGGAGGGAGGGAGAGAGGAAGGAAGGAAGGAAGGAAGGGAGGGAGGGAGGAAGAGTGGAGTAGCCAGGACTTGAACCAGCACCCAAGTGGGATATTGGCACTGCAGGAACAGGCTTAACGCACTGTACTACAGCGCCAGCCCCATAAACGCATGTTTCTGAGAACAGGGAATCTGCATCACCAGAGCAGGGGGCCAGCCCTCCTCCCCTCCTACCTTGCAAATCGCCCCTCCACTCTGGCCTAGGGACAGCTCAAACAGCTGAGCTGGCAGTTGGAGTGGACAGTCCCCTGGGCAATTTGCGCCCATACTTCAGGTCAGCCAACTGAGGGCATGAGCATAAGGGCCTCCTCTAGGGGCCCAACAGAGCAAGGGGGGAGCCCAGGCAGGCCCATCCTGTAGGCTGAGGCAGCTGTGAGGACATGGGCTACAGGATGGAGACCAGTTACTGTGGGACAGGAGGGAGCAGGGCATGAGCCCGGCCTCCTGCTCCTCCTTCCCTAACCCTCCTCCATGCCGCCATCTGGTGGCAGGGTATCAGAGAACCTGCAGGGAGGTCTTCCCTGAAGGCCAGACACTTAGTTTCCCCACCCAATTATGGAAGCACTGAATGGAGGAGTCACCAGGGAGCCACCAGGCCAACCTCCCTGCTGGGGGTTCCCCACCCCCAGAAGCCTCTTCCCCCAATATGCCCACCAGGCCATTCAAGAATCTGGCCCAGAGGTGTGCACTGTGGCACAGTGGGTTAAGCCACTGCTTGGGATGTCCGCATCCTATCTGGGACTGCCTGGGGTTGAGTTCTGCCTCTGCTTCCCATCTAGCTTCCTGCCACCGTGAACCCCAGGATGCAGCAGATGATGGCTCAAGTACATGAGTCCCTGCCACCCAGATGGGAGACCTTCCTGGCCTTGGCCTGGCTTAGCCATGGCTGTTGTGGGCACTGGGGGAATAAAACAGCAGATGGAAGATTGTGGGGAGCAATCCGGACTAGACTGAGTTACTGGAATTAAGACTTATTCTATGCATCTGCTCTCCCACAATATGGCGCTGGGAGAGAAGTAAACAGCTTCTGCACAGCTGCCTCCAGTTCAACCAATAAACTGTAGGACTTGCTCCTGATTGGAGGAGAGCAGCGTACTCGGCGTGTGGGCAGCCGAGTTGGGATTGGCAGAGGAGGACTATAAAGGAGGAGAGAGACGGCATGCACCAGGAACATCTAAGGGGAACATCTAAGGGGAACACCTGTGCAGTCCCCGAGAAAGCCGGCCGGCGGTGTGCCGCTCCCCTGCGGAAGTGGGGAATGTGGCCAGGGGGAACCGCCCTTCCACGGAGGTGGAAGGGACAGTAGCCAACCCGGGAAGAACCAGCAGCAAACCCGGGGAGGGCCGAGCAGACGAAAGAACAGCGCAGGGTCCTGTGTCGTTCCTCCACGAAGAGGGGGAGCGACATAATGGTGCCGTGACTCGGATATGAAGCCTAGGCAGGGTTTAGTGTCGTTCCTCCACGAAGAGGGGGAGCGACAGAAGATCTCTCTCTCTCTCTCTCTCTCTCTCTCTCTCTCTTGCTCTTTCAAATAAATAAACTTTTTTAAAATTTATTTATGTATCTGCAAGGCAGCATGACAGAGGAAGAGATCTTCAAAGGCTATAACAGCTGGGTCTCCCACATGGGGGCGGGGCCCAAACACTTGGGCTATCTTCTGCTGCTTTCCCAGGAGCATTAGCAGGGAGCTGGATCGGATGTAGAGCAGCTGGTGCTCTTTCATATGGGATGCCGGCATCGCACTTGGTGGCTTAAGCCACTGCACCACATAATTGGCCCCAAATAAACTTTAAAAATAAAAAAGATGCTGGTATGGACAAGTTTCCCTGACCAGAGAAAACATCATGTCTGCCCCACCAGTGACTCTCCTTGTGCAGGAAGAGGCTCAGGTCTTTCCATGCCGTAACAGAGGTGACCCCAAGAGTGTGACCCAAGACATGGCTACTCCCTCTTCTCGCCCCATCACTGGAGATATCCCAGCCTCAGAGCTCCTTCAAGCAGAAGGAAACTGACTCAGAAGCCTCAAGAGCAGGAATGGCTGCTCCCATTCTATAGGAGAGGAGACTGAGGCTCTTAAGTGGAGACCTGGTCATGAGCATATCCGCTACTGACCAGGTGGAGCCAGCTTGGCAGCTGGATCCTCCGGCCCTGCCTGGGCCTCCCTGTTCCCTTTTCTGGCTCCACAGCCCCTCTTGGCTGGCTCTCAGAGGAGGCAGCTGGGCCTGGGGCTGAGCAGGCAATGCCTTGGGGAGGGCATTGGGGCTGGGGAGCAGGTGTGGTGGTGGGGGCAGCAGGTGCAGAATAATGGGGCCACCAGGGGAGGCCCAGGGAGCAGGTGCTGCCTATGGAGGGGGTGAAGTTGTCATTGTTATCCGGCTCTGGTGGGCCCAGAGCAGGAGGGGGATTCCTGTGGGCCCCTGGGCCACCCTGGCTCATGCTCAGAGGTCATCAGGATGCCTGGGCTCAGGCACTCAGCCAGGCCCCTCCCCTGGGTCCCAGCAACCCGGCCAGGTTGCCATGACAACCAGTACTTTCATCCCTGTCCCTTTGTCTGGTCACGGTCCAGCTTTTGTGACCAGCTATAATTGGGGGGTGGAGAGAAGAGGGCTTTAGGACATACTCAGTTGGGAAGGAGCTGTGAACCTGAAGTGGGGGTTGAGGGGGGAGGTGCTGGAAGGCAGGTCAAAGAAAACGAGATGCAAAAAGGCTGAGCTTTGCTGGCTGCTGGCCACCTCCTTGGAGGGGGGTCTGTGTGCCTGGAAGTGACCCAGGCCCCAGGCTCTCCTGTCCCATCTCAGGGCCTCATTTTCCCGTCTGTGAATAGAGCTGGGGGCCACCCCTCTGTGCCGGGAGTGCCCTGCATCTCTGGGATGCAGAAGAGCATAGCCCAAGAGGGAATTTAACTCTCGTGCTTAGCAGGAGAAACTGAGGTACACTCAAAGCTGGGGCCTGGTGAGATCACACCCACAGTGAGCAAGTGGCAGGACCAGCTGGCCTGAGGGCCCAAAGCCAAACAGAAAACTAAGTCCCACAGTCATCACCGCCTCCCCTGCATCCCTCCAGAGAGGAGCCTGGGGGACTTTGGGACAAGTCCCTCCTGGAGCCCCAGTGTGTGGAGAACAACAGTATGCAGCAACTGTCACCCCTCCTCCCGCCCTCCCTCTACCGGGACCCCACTCACACTGCACCTCCTTGGCTCTCCTGGCCCTGGCTTTGGCCCCCAATGGTCATCTGCCTCACTGCTCTGGGACTTCACCCCTGCATCTTCCACCCTCTGTGGTTCTCAGCTCTGGGGCAAGAATTGGAAGTCCTGGGTCAGAGGAGGTGGGGAGAAGGCCCATTGCTGTCTCACACCTCAAGAGCTCCCTCAGGCCGGCGCCGCGGCTCAATAGGCTAATCCTCCACCTTGCGGCGCCGGGACACCGGGTTCTAGTCCCGGTCAGGGCGCCAGATTCTGTCCTGGTTGCCCCTCTTCCAGGCCAGCTCTCTGCTGTGGCCAGGGAGTGCAGTGGAGGATGGCCCAAGTGCTTGGGCTCTGCACCCCATGGGAGACCAGGAGAAGCACCTGGCTCCTGCCATCGGATCAGCGCGGTGCGCCGGCCGCAGTGCGCTGGCTGCGGCGGCCATTGGAGGGTGAACCAACGGCAAAGGAAGACCTGTCTCTCTCTCACTGTCCACTCTGACTGTCAAAAAAATAAAAAATAAATTAAAAAAAAAAGAATTATAAAAAAAAAAGAGCTCCCTCAAGAGAAGTTTAGGCTTGCAACCAGGAAACCCTGAGCAGAAGCAGGGAGAGCTGGGACTTCTGCAGCTGTGGATGAGGGCTTCCAGGAAGGCACAGGAGGGGAGCAGGATGGCTCCAGAGTTGCACAGCATGGCCACCATTTGTCCTCCCTTCCTGCAGGCTCCCTGCCCCCACAGAATCCTGGGAGGATGGTGTCTGGGTACCTCAGACACCATCTGCTTCCACGGGGCCTGCCTTGCTCCACAGCATCTGAGGCTCCCAGGTGCCCCCAGACAACCTCCCAGGTGCCAGGGGGTCTGCTGCTGGGCCTCAGAGACCCCCTGGGCAGATGCCCCTGTCCAAGTGGGTCTGGGTCTGCCCTTCTCAGCCCCCAGCCTGAATGAGACCTGAGAATCAAGGTGCAAGGGTAGGCAGGGCCGGGGCTCGAGCGAATGCTTAGCAGGGCACACCGCCGCCCCATGCAGGTCTGCCATCTGGACAAAGTCACTTCCTCTTTCCCATGAACATCACCCTCTGTGATTAGCTATCTGATTTCCTACCGGGTGCTCAGGCCTGGGCTGAAGCTGCACCACCAGGCTGCCCAGGACACAAGAAGGACGGTGTCCAGCTCTGCAGGGATTGTAAGGACAGCTGCTGAGAAATTAGCATGGGCCAGGAGGCTTATCCACATCATGTCACTTAATCTGCACATCAGTTCTAGAAGACAGCGGCTACTGCTCTTTCCCCTTGTATAGCTGGGGATACCAAAGCTCGGAGAGGTTAAGTAGTCTTGGCAAAGACCCCTCTGGGGCCTTGGGGAGGGTAGGAGGTAAGGCTGCGGTCACTCTTAGGTAGAAGATACTGCAAGCCAGACTTGGGCTCAAAAAGCAAACTTTAAGCCTAGGGGCAGGAACTCCCACCTCGAGAGCCCTGGCCAAAGAGCTGCCTGAGTGCCCGTTACTACTGCACCACAATGCAAACACCATGAATGAGCCCCTCAGGTGCCAGTCTTGGCCCCACTCTAGCCCTAAAGGGTGTAGAGACGGCAGCAGCTCTCAGGTAGGGGTTGAAGAATGGGGGGTGGCACCCCCCGCCCAGAACTGTCCTCCTTACCCCACCTTCAGGAGTGACTTCCCCTCTGTAAGTCTGTCCTGTGAATTTCAGGGCACCTGGGTCAGGGTACAGGTGGGAACACCAGACTTGAGGTGGGTACCCCATATTTTGCATCCCTGGTAGTTCACAGGCCTTCCCCAGGTCTGAGCTGTTGGGACATTTCAGAGCCCAAGCCCACTCTCACAGCCACACCCTGTCCCATGGCATCCACTCAATCAGTTCTCCCCTGAAATGCCCCCCCAAACCCACCCAGCCTGCCTGGACGCACAGCCACGGCCCTTGTTGCCCTGCTGGGCCCCTCCTCAGTCCTTCATGCTGCTCTCTGGCCTGAGGGAGGCCCTGCTAGTTCCTGCACACACCCTGTCCTCATCAACTGCTTCACTGTCACTGTGCTTGCTCATCCTTCCTCCTTGAGCACTTCCGGCACCCACAGCCATAGCAAAACCGTGCGGCCAGAATCGTGCATGTCTTTGCCTCCTTGGAGAGACCAAAGGCACTGTGGGGCAGGGCCCAGCCTGTCCATCAGCCTTGCATCCTCAGCCCTGCTGCCTGACGCCTGCTAAAGAAGTGAATGATTGAGCGAGCCAGACGAGGGCAGGGAAGGCGGTCCTCCAGGCCAGTGCTCGGTGGAAAGTGGGTCCTCGAGATGTCTGGGATGGGAGACTGACTGGGCCAGGCTTGTGTGGCCCCCACTCCTGCCCTGAAAGACAAAGAGGGGACATCCCTATAAACAGCAGGCATCTGCCAGAAGGGACAGGAATTGGGGACCCAAGCCAAATAGAGCAGGTGATTGAGGTGAATTCCGTGAGGTCTCACACTGTCCCTGCCACTCACGTTCTCTTTCTGCAAAGTCACTTCACCATCTTTCCTGGGGACCTCAAAGGGGCTGGAGGGTTTGGGGTGCATCCAAAGCAGCACCAAAGACCCCTCTCCGTGGCCCTGTGCACCCCCACTCCCATCACCCCTTGCACAGAGAGAAGCAAGTGTGAAGGGCCCTGGGTCTGGGAGACCTTCAGCCTCCAGCCTCTGCGCTCTGTGGGTGGTCCCAGCCTGCTCTGTCTCACCCCTCCCAGCTCTGCCAGCAGCCTCCTGAATGCCCTGGCAGGCGTCCAGGGCTCGGAGGAAGCTGCTGGCCCTGCCACGCCATTACCGCCACCACCACTGCTGCTGCGAAAATGCAATTACAGCAAACAGCAGCCGCTGCCTCACTTGAGCCTCGCCATCCACACCTGGAACTAATTAACTTAATTAGGGCTTAATGAGCTACACTGGTCGGAAGGCCTATTTTTACTTAATTATCCCCTAATGTGCTTGGCACAGAGGCACGCAGGACCCAGAGGATGGTTCAGCGATGGCGGCCACCTCCCCTTCCTGCAGGAGGGATGCTCAGCAGCCATGCTTGTCTGCACCACCAAAGGCTGAGAGTCTGGGAGCCGGGGTGAGGCAGGGGCCAGGGCGACATCTGCGCCAATGGCAGCTCTCCCCCGCCCCAGCATTCTGGCTGCCCTGCCTGAACAGGGGCTGAAGCTACACGGGGCTCTGCTCAGAGCATGATGGCAGGATCTGGCTGGCCTTTGCCTTCACAGACGTCAGGCAGGGCCAGACGGGAGCTCCCACAACTGCACCCAGCAGGGAGGCGAATGCACACCAAGGCAAGGGGTTTGCCTGAGGTGGCGATGGACAGAGGCTCCCAGAGGCTCTGAGGGAGCACTCTGAGCCGTGGCAGCGTCCCTTAGGATGGGTCTGGCCCCTCCTGCAGCAGTTCAGGTCAGAGGAAGCAGAGGATCACCTGGACAGTCGGCACCCAGGGTTTCTACTACTGCACCCTCCACCCCACCCTGGGCCTTGGCTCAGAAAAGCAAAGTAGGGGGACGAACATTTGGAACAGCACTTAGGCCACCACTCGGAACACCCGCATCCTGTATCAGAGTGTCTACGACCAAGTCTTGGCTCTGCTTTCAACTCCAGCTTCCTGCCAGTGCACACCCTAGGAGGCAGCAGATGATGGCCCCAGTGCTGGGTCCCCGTCACCGACAAGGGAGACCCAAATTGAGTTCTAGGTTCCTGGCTCAGCCCAGATGTCATAGGTGTGGACGCTGGGAGTGAGCCAGCAGATGGATCATCTCTATCTGCCTCTACCTCTGCCTTCCAAATACATATAAATGAATAGGTGGGGTTTTTTTTAATTTGTTTGATTTTTTTATTTATCTGAATCCAATATGAGCTGCAGGTGTTCCAAGTGGCTGCCTAACCCACTGTGGCATAATGCCTGCCCCTACAATGACATTTAAACCAAGATTTAAGGGATCCAACGGTCAGGAGAAGGGGCTTTCCAGGCAGAAGGAGCAGCCAGTACAACAGCGCTAAGGCCTCTGAGCCTCCCAAGGACAGCCCATGTGGCTTTGGCAAAGAGAAAGGGAAGGAGGTAGATGGGACGAGAGGCAGGCAGCGGCCAAGGGCTCCATTCTCAGTGTGATGGGGAGTCATGGAGAGTTTTGAGCTGTGGTGACAGCTGTGTGGACACTGGACTGAGGCCAGGGCTGGGTGCTCACTGGGAGGAGGTGGTGAGTTGGCGAGTGGGGATGTTAGTTGGAGGCAGGACCACAGTGGGCTGTGGGGTGTGAGACAGGGGTCAAGGGCCATACTTGAGTGCCTGAGCAAATGGTAGCTGTTTTCAGAAGAGAGGGTTGCTGGGAAGAGCAGGCTGGTGCCAGGACTCCGGAGGCTCTGGGTTGTCTACATGAGGACTGCGACGCCTGGCACTGGCTGGAGATGCTCAGGCAGCAGCTGTCAGATTTAAGTCTGCAGTTCAGAGCGGTGCGGTTCATCTTTGGCGCACGCACGTGCTGCTCCTGCACACGTGCCTGGAATCGAGTCCCTGCTTCCGATCCAGCTTCCTGCTTATCTGCCTGGGAGGCAGTAGATGATGGCCCAAGCACTTGGGTTCCTGCCAGTCACACGGGAGACTCAAATGGAGTTCCTTCTCCTGGCTTCAGCCTGGCCCAGCCCCAGCTGTTGTGAGTGTTTGAGGAGTAAACCAGAGGATGAAAGATCTGTTTCTCTTCCTCTATCACTATCAAATACATAAAAATCTTAAAAAAAAAAAAAAAGTCATTGCAGCCTTGCCTGGCCCCACAAGCTAATGTGTTCCCCGAAGCCCTAGGACACCTGCCAGGTTCTTGTCTTCCCCAGAGTACAGGCTCCATCAGGGCAGGGACAACTTCAGTGTGGTCCTTACTGAATCCCCAGCTTAGAAAACTGCGTGCCTCACACACAGTAGGGGCTTTTTATTGAAATTGGTATTAAAAGAATACCTTGACCTTCCCACAAGTGGCCACAGTTCCCAGCCCCTTCCTTGAGGTCCCCAGAGCCCACCCAAACCCCTGAGCACAGCATCCCCAGGACCTGCACTCTGGCCTCCCCGCCTCTGCCCACACAGACCCTTCCCATTCCCTGTGAACAGAAACCCTTGCAGCTGGCAGGGCTGGGCCAGGCCGAAGCTTTGCAGGTGCTGCTTCTCCGGTGCAGTAGAGAAGACATGAGGACCTCTACCTGTCGGAACTCGTGAGCCTAGGCCTTGGTGCTTACCAGGCACTTACCTCTTTCCTCTGGAGGAAACTCCTGGGGCCTGGGTCTGTCTGGACTCTGAGGCCTTTGGAGGTGATGACCCTAATCTCTGCACCAGCAGCCAAGCCCGAAGCAGCAGTTCAGCTCCGTGGTCAGCAATTAGCAAAGGTATGCAGAATGAGGGAAGTCTGGAAGTCAGTGGGCCCCGAATTGTGGATCATATCTCCAGGCTGAGGGTGCGGCAGCGCCTGAGGATGGACTGAGGACAGACAGCTAGCTCAAGTGAGGACAGAATGCCTCACTCCCAGGTGTCACCAACCTGACACAGGCAGCTAGTATCCCCGACCTGTGAAGACAGCTTTGCCAGCTGGTCCTTGGCCTTAGCATGCCTGCCCCACTTGAACCCTGCCTTGCGACTCAGAGCCCCTAGGAAGATGTGGCCGTCTGGGTGAGGCTCCTGCAGCCTCCTGTACTGGAGAATCCCTGCTTTCAACTTTCAATGGGAGCCTGGGCTCTGTGGGACACTGCAGCCTCCCAGTACCCCCAGCCGGCTGGACCCTGCTCTCACCTGAGCTGCTCCCACAGCCCCACAGTCAGGATGGGACAGACATGCAGGCACGCAGTGTGAGGCAGCCCCTGATTTGCAAGGACCAGGGCTGGGGTTTGGGGCTGGCCTCTGCCCTACTAGGTCATGCTTGCTGTCTCGGTTTTCCCAGTGAAGAGGCAGAGATGTTGGTGTCATTAGTGACTCCCCCCGAGTGGCTGTGGAGGCTTAGAAGCAGGGACATGTGGGGTTCTTAACACCAGGCCAGCCTCTGGGAAGCCTGAACTTCCAGTGCTGCAGGCGGAGCAGGAGAGAACACAGGGCACCCTCTCCTGCCTCATCTGTGCAGCACACAAAGGGCAGCCATAGCTCCAAAGACATCATTCAAAGGGAGGGCAGGTGGTTGTCCCTCCCGTCCCAGGGGCTCTGGACTGGCCCCAGCACATCAGAGACTCAGGAGACCAAGACCTGCGGAGACAGCCACGCCAGGGCCCTCAGCTAGGCAGGACGGAGGGGCCTGGGGCTGGGTGGCCCCAAGCCTCGGCTTCCCCACCGGCCCACAACGGCACTGACTCCCATCCTCCGGCCTTCCTTGGTAAGCCATGAGGTTCACTGAGAAGCCTATGGGAGGTCTTAGGAGGTCAGGGCCCTGCCTCCTAGCCCAGGGACCCAGTCACCTCCACCTCAAAGCCCTTCCCCCTTCTGGAGAAAGGAGCCCAGGAGCAGGAGGCCTCCCAGGGGGTTGAGGGTGCTGTGGCTAGCTAGCCCTGGGGAGGCTCTCCCACTCACCTGGCCCTGTTTGCCCACAAGTCCTGCAGCCTGTGGACTTAAGGGGTACAGAGGGTGATGTGTGCGAGCAGCAAAGCCCTGAAGAGAAAAGAGCCTGCTGACGGGGGCGGTTCAGGCAGAGGACATAGGTGCTTAGGCCCCCAGTCTCAGCCACCCCAGCCAAGCCACGGCCACCACCTCTCCTTGGGGTTGGGCTGGGGCCAGCAGTGCCTGTATGGGATGCACATAGACCTGGCCAAGGAAACCCCCCAACCCCACCCTCAGCCCTGGAACTGCCAGTCGGCCCCACTGACGTCCATCCCAGGCCACAGTCTGCCAGAGTCACCGCACACACGCAGCCGCCCGCCCGCCTCCCTCCTGAGCCGAGGCAGCTGCCACGGCCTCCACGCTGGAACAAAAATTGAATGAGCATTTTCACAATGTCGTCTCCTGCTGACAGCTCCTAATTGCATGTTGAAGCCATGTGATGGAGCCCAAGTTACACTAATTATGTCATTACCCTAATTAAGTAAATACTGTACGTGCTAATTGGCTGAAATCTCTTTGAGGGGGATGGGCATAGGGCGAGAAGGCAGTATCCCTTCAGCTTTCCTATGAGTGCAGGCAGGGCCCACCCCCTACCCCGACATCTCCTGGTGCACTCAGACCAGCATGCCAGTGCTGTGAGGGACATGGCCCAGTGCTGACCAAATAGTCAGAGAACTAAGTCAATGGCTTGCCCCGCCTCTCACAGGCTGCTGGTCTTGGACAAACCTCTTCTCCCCAGTGTGGGGTCTCATGCCATACCCAGGCTCAGCCGGCCCCTGGCCTACAGGCTTCAAACTTACCAAGCACAAGGGACATCAGAGGAACCTAGTGTCCAGCCACTGGCATTCATCTACGAGATGCCAGTTACATGCCCAGCCTGGGGCAGCAGGAAAAAGGCTGATGACTGATAGAAATCCTAGTTCCTGGAGATGGCACCAGTGTGAACCAGCAAAAGAACCAACAGGATCCGCGTTCCCAGGAAGGCCTGTGAGAGAGGATGCTCTGAGGCAATCTGGAGGGCTTCCTGGAGGAGGAGCGCTTCACTGAAAAGGGAAAGAGGAAATGAGTGCATCAGGTCATCTTCAAAGTGTGGACTTCTAAAGGCCAAGATTCTTGGTATTTTTTTTTTTTAAGATTTATTTATTTGAAAGACATTGTTACAGAGAGAGGTAATGACAGAGACAGACAGGTCTTTTTTTTTTTTTTTTTTTTTTTTAATCTTTGACAGGCAGAGTGGACAGTGAGAGAGAGAGACAGAGAGAAAGGTCTTCCTTTTGCCGTTGGTTCACCCTCCAATGGCCACCGCGGCTGGCGCGTTGCGGCCGGCGCATCACGCTGACCCGAAGCTGGGTGCTTCTCCTGGTCTCCCATGGGGTGCAGGGCCCAAGCACTTGGGCCATCCTCCACTGCCCTCCCGGGCCACAGCAGAGAGCTGGCCTGGAAGAGGGGCAACCAGGACAGAATGCGTCGCCCCGACCGGGACTAGAACCCGGTGTGCCGGCGCCGCTAGGTGGAGGATTAGCCTATTGAGCCACGGCACCGGCCAGACAGGTCTTCCATCCACTGGTTCACTCCTCAGATGGCTGCAACAGCCAGAGCTGAGCCGATCCAAAGCCAGGAGCCAGGAGTTTCCTCCAGGCCTCCCACACAGGTGCAGGGGCCCAAGGAGCCATCTTCTACTGCTGTCCTAGGCCATAGAAGAGAGCTGGATCGGAAGTAGAGCAGCCGGGACTTGAACCAGTGTCCACATGGGATGCTGGTACTGCAGGTGGTGGCTTTTACCTGGTCCGCCACAGCGCTGGCCCCAAAAGCCATACTTCTTCTTTTTTTTTGTTTAAGATTATTTATTTGAAAGTCAGAGTTACACGGAGAGAGCTGAGGCAGAGAGAGAGGTCTTTCATCCACTGGTTCACCCCCCAGTTGGTCGCAACGGCCGGAGCTGCGCTGATCTGAAGCCAGAAGCCAGCATCTTCCTCCAGGTCTCTCATGTGCAGGGCCCAAGAACTTGGGCCATCTTCTACTGCTTTCCCAGGCCACAGCAGAGAGCTGGATTGGAAGTGAAGCAGCTGGGACTCGAACCAGCGCCCATATGGGATGCCAGCACTGCAGGCAGCAGTTTTACCCGCTATGCCTCAGCACCAGCCCCAAGGCCAAACTTCTTAACCATGACCTTGGGGGGGGGGCCGTTGGGAGGGATAAGAGAGCAGCTCGTGAAGGAAGGCCTCCAGGTGAGACTCCAACCCGTCTGGGTTACTGTGGATGCAGAAGGCAACTAGTCCTGTAGTGGGGACCAGCGGGTAACCTCCAAGAGGGCCAGCCCCCATCCCTGCCCTGTCCTTTCTGGGGTTGCAGGGAGGGACCCACAGGCCCTGGGGCTGTATCTTCTCAGACCACTCGGTGCCAGTCTCCCAGGAGTGCCCAAGTGCTGCAGCATGGCCACCCTGCTCTCCCAGCTCCGCCCCGCCTGCCTGCCGCCACCTCCGCAGACATATGCTGCCGCTCCACACCAGGCAAACACCACATGCTCGCATGGCTGGGCCATGGTCCCCCTCCCAGCCACTCACTTCCTTCCACGGCCACAGGCCCAGCACAGCACCCCCACCCCAGCCCGGAGCAGCCCAATTCCCTGCGGAGCCTGGGCCAGTCCCCCTGTCTCAGGCCCCCCGGGAGATGACGTCTACGCTTACTGCCTGTCCCAGGTTTTCATTCATTCCACACCGCATGGTCCGGGCTCCCCTGGGCTGCCTCCAGAGACAGATAGGAAACTACCCTTTCAAATGTCTGCAACTTACTCAAATGGCTCATGAAAAAAAAAAGTATATACACACATGCATACACACACACAAACACACATGGAGCAGGTGGGAGGGCAGAGGCAGGGAGGGGGAGAGAGAAAACACAAAGAGAGCTACCGAGGGAACAGGCATTTAGCCAATGGTTAAGGCACCTGTGTCTGAACATGAGCGCCTGGGGTTCAACTCCCAGAGCTGGTTTCTGACCCCAGCTTCGCACCAGTGCAGACCTCAGGAGGCAGAAGTGATGGCTCAAGCACTGTGTCTTTCACCTATGTGAGAAGCCTGGATTGAGCGCCTGGCTCCCAGTCCTGGCCTTGCAGGCATTGGGCAGTGAGCCAGCAGATAGCAGACCTCTCTCTCTCTCATTCTGCTTCTCAAAAAATGTTACATTTAAAAAGATTTAATTGTTTCAAAGGCAGAGTGACAAAAGGAGAAGGGGGGGAGGGGAGAGAGATACCTTCCATCCACTGACTCATTCCCCAAATGTCTGCAATGGCTGGGGCTGGGCCAGACCAAAGCCAAGGAGCCCAGAACTCTGTCCCACGTGGGTCAGGGAAGTACTCAGGCCCTCATCTGCTGCCTCCCAGGTGCATTAACAGGGAGCTAGGTTAGAAACAGAGCAGCTGGGACTTGATCTGGTACCCCGTTATGGGATGCTGGAATTGCAAGTTGGTGGCCTAACCTGCTGTGCCACATCAAATAAAAAAAAATTTTATTTGACAGGCAGAGTTAGACAGTGAGAGAGAGAGACAGAGAGAAAGGTCTTCCCTCCTTTGGTTCACCCCCAAATAGCCGCCATGGCCAGCACACTGTGCCGATCCGAAGCCAGGAGCCAGGTGCTTCCTCCTGGTCTCCCATGCGGGTGTAGGGGCCCAAGCACCTGGCCCATCCTCCACTGCCCTCCCGGGCCACAGCAGAGAGCTGGACTGGAAGAGGAGCAACCGGGACTAGAACCCGGCGCCCATATGGGATCCTGGCACCACAGGCGAGGATTAACCAAGTGAGCCACGGCGCTGGCCCCCCATCAAATAAATTTTTAAAAGTACTTTAAAAACAAGAGATAAAGCAGCAGAATTCTCGCAGTAGCTGGGTATACACAGGAACTGAACACAGACTCTAGAGGGTACATGGGTGTCTTCTGTAGTATTCTCACTCTAGCAACTTTTCTGTGAATCTGAAATTATTTCTAAATAAAAACGAAATAGCAAAAGGAAGGGAGGGCAGGCGGGCAGAGAGGGAAGGAAGAAAGGGAGTTCTTGCTGTTCTCAGGGTTCCAGGCTACTGGAGTAGACAGCAGATGCTGTGGCTATCCTGGGTAGGACCAGGAGGGCTTCCCTGAGGAGGTGACAGAAGCCTGGAGAGGCAGTGTCTAAGGAATATTCAGCTCTTACCTTTCCAAGCAGGGTGGGCAAGGGGGGCTGTCTCCCAGCTGCAGGCAAGTGCCTGCACCCCCTCCCCTCCAGCTCCGGCTGCTCTGGAACCTCCGTGAGGAGCCGCAGATGGGACAAGGGTGGACCTGCCTTTGGTCAGCGGAAGTGGAAGTGCGGCCGGAGCTTCGGAGCCCAGGGCACTGTCAAGGCCGCCTGCCTCCCCTCCCCCAGCCGCCTTCCCCAGGCAGTGCCCCTGCCTGTCACAGCAGCGCCTGGCAGCAGGAGGGCAGCAGCAGGGAAGCGGCTCATTATTCCACCCTTCATTAGGGCTACATCAGGCGCTGGGGAACCACGGGGTGGGAGTGGGAGGCTCGCCTGCTAGGGGCTGCAGCTTCTTTCCTGTCTGGCCCCCCAATCCTCCCCTGCCTGTGGCCCCACATGGTCTTTCTTAAGAGGGCTTCAGAACCCCAACCAAAGGACAGGCCCTGCCCCATCAACCATCCCTTCCCCCAGAAGACGCTGACACCAGCGGCCCGGTGTGTGGTCAGTCAGTGTGAACTGGGTGTTCCCAGCTCTCAAGGAAGCAAGGGGACCCCTCTTGCCCCCACAGCCCAGCTCCTTCCCACCCCCCACCCCCAACCAGCCTGTCCTCTATTCGGGAGACTGTCAGGGGACACCACGGGCTCAGGCATCCAGGGGTCAGCAGGGGCCAGTTCCTGCATTCGGCCACCTTTGTTCTTCCCAGCCTTTGTCACCAGCCCCACACCTCATCCCTCGCCAGGCTGCTCCTCTTTCCCTGCCATTCCCCTTCATGTGTGGCCTTTTGCCCGCCAAAGTCCTCCTGGCTTCCCCGGAGACCACTGCCTGGCATGGGACAGGGGTGGGGCCCAGGTCCAGCCCAGCCCAGCGCAGCCCGCCCTGCCTCCCTCCTCTCACACTGCCCCCTTCCACCCACACCCCTCATTTGCCCCTCACAGCCTCCCAGCTCCCCGCCCCTCTCCTGGGCTGGCCCCTCACCTCATCCACCCCCTCCCCACTTCCTCTTCCCTCCTTTCTCGGCCTGTCAGTCCCCAGGGTCAGGCTCCATCTCTCCGCCTCCCCTCCCCTCTTCTCTCTCATCCTCTCGCTTCTCTCTTCCCCCTCCAGCCTCCACTCCTTCGCCCGCTCACTCACCCTCTCCCTCTCCTGCTGCCCCCCTCTCTCTCCCCCACCTCTTTGTTTCAGCTGAGAACCGGCTCTTCGGGACAGTTCCCACACTGCAGTGCCTCTGGTGAGGAGACAGCGCCACCGAGGTGAGCCCAGGGGATCGGGGACACAGGCACAGGGCACAGGAGCCCTGGGGGTGGGCAGGTGGGGGAGCAGGCAGCCCGGGCAGCGGGAGCAGCAGTCAGCGCGCCAGCCTCAGGTGCCCCAGTGGTCAGCAGAGCGGAGGGCGGAGGGGCAGCGCGTAGCTGCGAGGGGCTGGGCTGGCGAGTACTGGCAGGCTCTGTCCCTGACCTAGTGCCTGGATTCTGTGGGTGGCCCCGGGTTGAGGCAGACGCTCAGAGGGACCAGACAGGGTAGGCGGGGGCTGGGCTGCCTGGAACAGCCCGCCCCGGAAGGTCTGAGAGTATGGTCCTGGACACTGGGGCTCTGGAGCCCGCCTCTGTGTGGGCTCCTGCTCCGGGGCTGCTGGGTGGCAACAGTGGCACTGGCCAAAGGGCTGTGACCTCCACTAGTGCCTGTCCCTGGTGGGGGTTTGGCTGCCGGTCAGAACTTGCAGGGGATGTGGGCAGAGAGGGAGGGATCTTCCCCTGCCACAGCTTCGCAGGCTCCCTCCAAGCCATGACTCTACTTCTCTCTCCTAGGGGTCTTTGACTAGCTCCACCACGACAGCATTACCCAGAGTTGCAAACAGTAGGAACCCAGACATTTCAGCAGTCAGCTCCCTGAATTGGGCTAGACAGGGAGGAATGGGGGCTCTGTGGGTGGGAGTGGGGGAGCAGGTGGAGCCACAGCCCTGGCTCTTGCATGAGACTACCAACATGCTTACGATGAGCCAGATCACAAGGAGATGCTTATTAGACCCTCAGGCTGGGCAGGTTGGGGGAGTGGACTGAAGGGTCAGGGGCCCCACCCCTTCTCAGCTGGACCTTGGAATGCAGCAGCAGGGGAGAGCCCAATGGGACTGAGATGGATGGAGAGGTGTGCTACCCACACCTCCCCCAGGAGGTGAGCAGGGTGGCTCTGCAGGCTGCCCAGGGAGAGGCAGGAAAGGCCGGGAGTGTGGGGAGGCCAGAGACCTTCCCAATGGGGTGTGTTCCATGGGGTGGCCCCTTGCTGTTTGGTACAGGCAGGGCCAGGTCCTATAGTTCCCTGGACCCCCACAGAGCCGCACTGGACCAGATGGTGGTGAGCAGTGATCCTGTGAGTCAGAGTAGTGGCCCCTCCACCACTGGGCAGATGGGGCAGTGGTTTCCAGGGGCCACCTGACCACTGCCCTCGGCCAGAACCTACTTGTTCGAGCAGGGCTGCAGCCATCCTCCCAGCCCCATGTGGAGCAGCATGTGCAGAGAGGTCGGATCAGGGCTGTGGGCATGAGCTGGTGCAGGGGTGAGTGGCAACCTCCAGCCTACCCCATCCCGTGATGGGCGGGGGGGACCGAGCCCCAGGACTGCCTTCAGTACGTACCTGGGGAGACTGACCCCACACCCTTGTTCCCCTCCATGGTCCTATCTCACAGGCATCCTGCCTAGGTCCCTGTCCCCCTGTACAACCATTAGCACACATCAAGAGTCTGCTCTCTCAAGTAGGGACCCGTGGTCTGCAGTCAGGACAATCCTCCCCACCCCAGTCTGGGTCTCTTCATGTCTCTCATATCAGACCCAGACCCAGAGGGATGCAGACGGCACTGCCTGATTTTCTGAGACACTTGGGTCAGCTTCCTCCAGCTTCAGCTGGCCATGCCCTGCCCCCTTCCGTCAGCCATCAGCTCCATGACCTCCCAGGGCACTGGGCACCCCATTTGCCATTAAAGACTCAAACATCACTCCCTATTAGTGCCAGACCAGTGCAGTAGGCTGCTCACTCAGCCCCAGTCAGTAAACACCAAGGCACTACTGGCTCTAACCCTGGCCTTTCCCTGGAGGAAGGGGGCCTCCTGAGCCAGAGTTCTCTGGGATCCTCCTTGGAAGAGGCCAACACCACTCCCTTCTCTCCCTCCTAAGCCTTCACTCTCACAGAGCTGCCCCATATACACCCACCTGCCACTGACAATTCCCCAAAGAGGTGAGCAGGGCAAGCATGTTGTCTCCATCAGACAGGAGAAAACTGAGGTCAGGGCAAGGGCCACTGAACTGCCCTCCTGGTGAGATGCAAATGAGCACGTGGTCCCTATGCCCCATGGGTATCCAGTAGCTGCCCACACCATCTGCCCCTAGATCCTCAAGGCCCCAGTGGCATTCCCAGGGACAGACGGGCTCAGTTACTTCTGAGGTGTTGGAACCAGGGCTTCCAGCCTTGGATCTAAAGGGTTGCCCAGACTGGCCATGGGCTGTGAGGTTGAAGCTGCAAAGGGTGGGCTGAGGAGGGGGAAGGGCTTCTTGGGGCCGTGTGAGGCACTTTTTCCTATCTGTGTCTCTCCCTCTGTCTCCTTGCATTAGCGCCATCTCCCAACCCCTGCAGTAAGCAAGGTGACCCTCCATATTACTACAGCTGTCCCAAAACAGCCTCGTGGCATGACTCCCTGCCCAAATCATCACGAGGCTCAGCACCACTGTCAACAGGAAGTCAGCTTCCTCAGCCAGGCACACGAGGTCCTTTGTCAGCCAGCCTCTGCCAGCCTTTTTGGCACCCCTGGCCAACTTGCCCCAACATATCCCCAACATTCTCACTACTCCAAGCTGCAACAGAGGCCCACTCTGTAATTGGTCATGAGTTGCCCTGGACACATACACAAGCCTACACAGATACTCGTGCACACACACAGATGTGCACACTGGGGCCCACACTCAGCTGCACATGGCTTTCCAACAAACCACACCACAAAGCTGAAGGAGCTTGCAACGGCTGCAGCAGCCAGGGGGGTCGGGCATCCTCCATGGTGACAGCGTCCAGCTGGGCCAGGCAATGCTTCAGGGGATGGCTACAAGGTGGGTAAGGGCAGCAGGAAGCTGAGCAGAAGAGGCAGAAGCCAAAGAGCCCAGGGAGGGGAGTGCTGAAATGATCCATAATTGACACATGTGGAGCAAATGATGAGTCCTATTGAATACTCACCATGCAGGGTTGATCTCACTTTGCCAAATATATCCTCTTACCTCCAGGGTACTGAGAGAGCATCTAATGGGGAAGGCCCACAAACTACTCACCCTTATGTGGCCCAACCCAGGCCATGGCATCCCAGCCCCCACAGCTCCCACAGGAAAGGGGTCAAGGTGGAGCAGGGGGAGTCCCCTGCTAGACCCGCCCACAGCCACAGCTCTTGGCAGGCATACAGCCAGCGATATGCAAAGCAGAGCATGCCCTGCACCAAGCACCTACAGCATGCTCCTAGATGCAGTCTCCCTCTTGGCATGCCAACACCAACATTGACGTGCCACACATGTGCGTGCAGACACTAAGGACGTGGCAGCAAGCTCTCAGCTCCAGCTCTCCTGTCCTTCTCGCCCCTGGAACTTGTACCCAGAGCTAACAGTCACATATCCAAGGATAAGGCCAGAGCCATGGACAGAGCACAGCCAAGGGAACACCAAGGCACAGGCACTGCCCTGTGAGGACAACAGAATCCCCCAAGACTTGTGGCTGCTCAGCAGGACTCCACGCCAAGACAGGAGGAAGTCTTGCATGCATCACGGTGGGGTGCACACCCCTTCCCTAACCCTCCCTGCCTGAACCCAGCTCTCCTTGCTCCCGCCTTCCCAATCCCAGCTTGCCCCATGTGAGCAGGTCCCCAGTCATGAACTGTCTGCCTGCTGGGCTTTCTGAGCCCAAGAGGGGAAGGGAGGCTCTCCCCAGAGGTGCTCACCACCCATAGGGAGGAAGAGAGGGTGGGGATGGAGGAAGAGCCCACAGGAGCAGCCCCAGGCCTCGCTGTTCTCTATGGCTTTTTATTCCTATGTGATTCTACTGCTCACTCATATAGGGATTGGAGCCGTGGCGCACGGCGGGGATGGCCAGCGGAGGGCTCTGATACTGAGCAAGAGGGCCCCAAAGAGAATAGAGCCAGTGGTTCCCTCTCCCCTGCAACCAGGCTGCTTATCAAGCCAGGGCAGCCATTCCTCCCCACTTGCCTCCTCTCTCGCCAGCTTCTTCCCAACGGGGAAGGAGACAGGGCTGCTGGATCCCATCACTGCTCTGACCTACCATCCCAGCAATGGAGACCCCTGAAAGGGCTGGCATAAGCCCTCGACTGTGTTGCAGAGGAGTGGCTGAAGGAACATTCAGCCTAGGAAAACAAGGTGCAGCATCCTTGCAGGGCTGGGGGGCAGGATGCACGTCAGCTCACCTGAAGCCAAGGGCTGTCCAAAGACAGAAGAGATGCCTCTGGCGGCAGGCACACACCCACAGCACACACTCACTCCTACAAGCAGCTGGAGACCACAGCAAGGATGCCACAGGGAGTCCTGGAGTCCAGCCACTCCAGGACCCCTGTCCTCCCTGGGGTCTCTGCTCACCCACACTGAGGCTGTCAGAAGCCTGGCTCAATCAACCTTCACAGGCTCCAGCTATGTGAGAGGAGCCCGGGTGTGTGCCCAGCAAGGGGCATGGGACACTTCCCCAGGGTCTCCCCAGCGAGTGTTTCCTCCGAGAGAAGATGGGTCATGAAACACCAGTGTAGTCCTTTTTATTTTCAGTCTTTCTTGTTTCACTCCACAGAAAAACAAACAAACAGGGGGACTGCCCAGGGGGGGAAGAGGGGCAGAGAACCAGACCAGACAATTGTCCTGGTCTTTAGGGATCAGCCGCGGCAGGAAGTAGGGGTGGAGGGATGGAGGGGAACCCCCATCTGCCAAGCTGAATGGGGGGTAATAGACATGGAGCACAGCCCCTGGGTGGGTGGTACAAGCACCAACCAAGCAGCCAGGACCAAGATGACGGGCCCTAAATCATGAAGAGGCCTTGGGGACCAACTCTGGGCTGCCCTAGGACCCTGCCCTGTTGGCCTCCTCCCGGCTCCCAAAATGTGACCTACACCATCAGTGAGGCCACAGGAACAGGAGGTGGGCATCCATGACATTGGTACCTGTCAGCCCTGTGTGCAGCAGATGCGCCCCACCCTGCAGGCGGCAGAAGAAACCATGGGAGTCATTGTGGGCTAGGAAGGTGGCCACATCCAGGCCCTCAACAGTAGCCTGTCTGGCAAGGTCAGGTGTGACCCAGGCCCCAGCAGCCTCAGTGGGTCCATCCTGCCCATCAGTGCCACCACTCAAAAATAGCACATCAACAGACCCCAGAGGCCATCTTCCCAGTTCTACTCCAACTCGCAGGGCCAGCTCCTGGTTCCGACCCCCCTTGCCAGAGCCCTGCAGCTGCACCGTGGGTTCACCACCAGCCAGCAGGCAGACTGGGCCCCTAGCCCCAACCAGGGCCTCCAGAGCCTCCTCCAGCTGCAGGTCTGGGAGCTGGAGCTCAGCTGCCAGCTCATGGAGTTTTGCATCCTCCTCTACCAAAGACCCTGCCGTGGATGGGGTGAGGCGGGCGCCAGCTACTTGAGCCAGCAGCACATAGAACTGGGCTATACTTTTCACATCGCCCTGTATGGCCGTGCTCAGCACCATGGCCCGGTAGCCCAGTGCCTCGGCCTGCCGCTGGGCCTCAGCCAGTGCAAGCACATTGGAGCCGATGATCACGTTGAGGACGTGACCACAGGTGTGTGGCCCATGGGGGTCAGAGTCAGCTCGAGCAAACACGGTCTTCACAGAACGTGGCAGGGCAGCCCGGAGGCCATAGTGGTTGAGGATGTGCAGGCAATCTTGCACACTGTGGGTGCTGGCCACAGTGGGGCCACTGGCAATCACCTCCACAGGGTCGCCCACCACATCTGACAGGATCAGGCTTACCACCTAGGGAAGGGCCACCAGGCAAGGCTCAGGCCACCTCCTCCTTGCCCCAGAACCCTCTGGGTAACCAGACACCCTCACACCACCCAGTGTATTCCTCACCCGTTTCTAACCCCTCCAGGTGAACACGACCTCCCTATCTCCTTCCCATGATTTCACCCAGCTGGCCCTGTGGACGCTCACACCGGGCCCCTACCAATTTGTAGGCTATTCCAGGCTTTCATCTCCTGGGCACCTGCACAAGGCCACCTGGGGAAGAAGCAACTCACGCACCTGTGCAGGGTAGGCGGCCTGAGCCAGCCCCCCACCCTTGAGGTGGGACAGGGCCTTCCGGATGGTGTTCAGCTCCTGGATGGTGGCTCCACGGGCTGCCAGCAGTTTGGTGAGCATCTGCTTCTCCTCCAGGGTGACAGGTGGGATGGGGGCTGGCAGCAGGGCTGAGCCCCCGCCTGCAGAGTCAATGAAGGCCTCAGGCAAAAGGGATATCCTGACCCAGTGCATCAGACAAGCAGTGACAGACAAACCCACATGAAGCAGTAGGGCTGGAAAGGTGGGGTTAGAGTGCCCCCATGTGGACATGCAGTGAGTATGTGCGCAGTCACTGCACCCTGGCCACCACCGGAAAAAATTAACTGTTCCTTGAGACCATGAACATGGAGCAGAGTAGGGGGAGACAGCAGAGGACCGAGGAGCGGGCTCTGTGGAGGTCGGAGACCTAGGTATTATTTCCGGGTGACAACGGTGCAGACAGAAGCAACAGCAGGGACATTTTGCAGGAGCTCTGTTGATAGGTGAGGCCCCGCTTTAGATGCCCCCACCCCCAGAACCTCTCACTGTCACCCGAGGACAGTTCAGGGGGAGGACCCCACAGCTCAGGAGCGACCAGACAACTGGCCCAAGGCCATCTATGTATGAGTCATAAACCAGGCTCCCTGCCGCCTCCCTTGCCCCCAACTTTACCCTGGGACCCTGGGCACTGAGACCCACCTCTCAAAGACCTGATATTTGGAGCACCGCCCTGCCAGCTGCCCTGAGCCTATCTGGCATCCACACCTGAGATGAGCACGAGCAGCAGATCATCAGCTGTGAGCCCCTCAGCCAGCTGCCGGATGGCCAGGGCAGCCCGCAGAGCGTCTCGGTCCGGTAGGTTGTGCTCTGCGCCTTCGAATACCTGGATTCGGCTGTGTGGCTTCAGCAACATCTCCCTGAGAGCAAGAGACAGAGACGGGTTGGTGGGCATCTCTCCTCCCACCTGACTTCTCAGCTACAAGGTGAAGGGGGCACGAACGAGGACGCCCACTGACACCCGTCCCTGAGCCAGACTCAGTATAAAAGGGAAGCTGGTGAGGGAGGGTCCACCCCAGGTCTGAGCAGGTTTCCCTCCAGAAGGACTCTGGGGAGCAGCTCCCCGTGGTTTCTTACTGTCTGCCGGCGTGCTCCATGGCAGCACGGATCCCCTTGGGAACGCTGATCACACCCTGCACGATATGCTGGCCCAGGAGCTCTTCGGCGGCAGCTGCCATGCCCAGCACAGCCTTGCCGAAGCCCACCAGGTAGAGGTTCTGGTGCAGCTGAAAGCTCCGGTCCCGCACCTTCAGCTGCCTGCCGTCAGGGTCCAAGGACAGCGCCCGATGCAGCATGGGGCCCGGCAGCACAGCACCCACAGCACTCTCAAAAAGCTGCCGTGCCTGCCCTGCTAAGGCCATGCTGCTGGCTAGCCGGGCCACGGGGCCACCCCAGAGGAGTGGGCGCAAGGGGGCTCGGACCCAGCAGGGCAGGACCTGCAGGGCTGCAGCCATGCCCCACTGCCCTCAGCACCACCTGACGCCCATGGCTGCCTAGGGGGGAGAAAGCACCAGTGAGGAAGAGGTTATTGCAAGGCCAGAGACAGGAGGCTTCCCAAGCCACTGCTCTGGGCTCAGAACCAGTGGACCCCAGAGCTCCTGCTGCCAGAACGAGCCATCCGATAGCCTAAGGAGCCTTCAGGAAGCCCACAGCTACCTGACCTCAGTCCCTGCCCCTCAGTCAAATCCTCTTCTGCAGAGCACACAGCAGTCCTCTGGCCACTCTGCCCCAAGTTCAAAGTTCCTCTTGGCTGAGCCCTCCTCCTCTCAGGCTGGGAGTTAATCATTCACGGCAGGACAGTGCCTCCCAGTGGACCCTCGTCCCACCCCTTTTCTACCTCCCGTACTTCTGTGCCCTCACCAGAGGCCTGTGCCCTTTCTGGCCTCCTGCCTTGCCTCTCCTCTCCTGCCAGGAGGCTGCTGGTTGTCCCACCAGCTGACTCTGAGCCCACTGACCTTCAGCCTGCCCTATTTCACTGGCTCATGGATTGGGCTGGGGAGCCTGGGAATCTGGATATGTCGGCTGGGCCTGGGCACATACTCAGGGCACACAACCTGAGGAATGCCAAAACTCAGGGTCAGTGCAGCAAGAGGTTCAGGTTCAACTCTGCAGGGGCAGTATGATGCAACCTTAGAGAAGTCCCCAGGCACCGTGTGAGGCCTTGTGTCACTGAGCCCCATGTGCAGGACAGGAACAGATGCCCTTCTACCCACATAGCTGGCCAGACCCAAGCCTGCCAAGAACACCCCTCCTGGCCGTGAGATAACAGAACAAGCCCTGGTCACACCATACACAGTTGCGAGTGCCCAGTGGCTGGAACAAAGGCCAAGCATCCTCGGCTGAGCCCAACAGTCACTTTCCCAATGGGCAGAGTAAAATCTAGAGAAGCCTTGGGGTGAAGGTTAGGAAGCTGGTCAGGGTTTAAGGACAATAAAGCGCCAAAGCATCTGTGAGAACGCATCTACTTGAGTAACGCTGCAAGCTGGGTAGGAGGCTGGAAATTGGGGTTCCAGGCTAGCACTTTCTGGGTGCCTGGGACGCCTCCATTTCTCTCACAGCATTCATTTCAAATGAGAAATGAGGCAAAACTAAGACTCGTGCTCTGCCCTGGACACCCTGAGGGTCTCTGACGATGTCCCCTGCAACACAGAATTTCACACTCCTTTACCCCACTGTCAAATAACATGGCAACCTCTAGCCTGCGTTACTGTCAGCCTCCTATGAAAGAGGGCCAGCCCTGCCTCACTCCAGCTGAGAAAGGGAACGAGGGCATCACCACCACCGGGATTCTGAAAACGGCCCGGCTTCCACTGGGGGGTGGGAGGACCCCTGCCCATGAGGTTTGGGACTAAAAGTCAGTGCCTGCAACAGCTGACTTACGCAGCCCGAATGAACTCTGGACCTGTTTTCCAGAGGACAAAGGCCCAGAAGAGCCCAACTTCGCCAGTGGATAGCCTACGGTACGGGGAAGCTCAAGGGGTCCAGTTAAATTCAGATTTCACACTGCATCTCCTGTATATCCGCCAATTCTCCTCAGGAAAGTCTCTCCTAGCGTCCGAGACACTGCAGCGCAAAACACACAAACACCTAGAACAGCCCACACTCCTCTCCGCCACTATGTGGGGCTGGCGCCACTTCCGGCTTCACCCTCCACCCCCAAAACACACACCCAGCAGAGACCGGAAGTGACGCATTCCCCGGGTAGGGGCGGGGCTCTCGCCAGAGAAATGCCGCCGTGTAATACAGAATGACTCAAGGAATAAAGGCCCGCCGCCTCCTAGTCCTATGGCGCCCTGGCCAGTGACTGCTTCTGCAGCGGCAACTTACCGCTTTATAGCTCCTGGCCGCGGCCTTCGGAGCAGGAACCGGAAGTGCTTGCGGGGGGCGGAGCGAAACCCGGAAGTGTGGCGTCGGGCAGTCTGCCTTGGGGCGGGTTTAAAGCGGGTGCAAGATGGAAGCTGCGGTGGGACTGGGCGCCAGGGAAACCGCAGTGGGAATTAAGGCTTCGGCCGGGAATTATGACATTGGCTCCCCACTGACCACGAAGAGACTTGCAAAGAGTCACCTTCAGGCCTGAGTAATGGTAGTGCCAACTCCCTTCTCACTTGTGTTTAGTGACCCGTCATCTTATTTATCCTGGACGAAGCAGTCGGCAAATGCGTCCCTAAACTTCCGTTAGGTGCCAGGCGCTCGGCAGAGCATATGGACCCACAGCCCACCCCGGACCATCACATGCAGCCGTAGCTCAGCAGGAGCGTTCTGTTCGATGATCTTCGACCACAAGCCGCATGTAAACACACATGACCCCTGGACCTTTGTCGCTTTCCTTGTCACCCTGTGTCCACCCTGAGCCAGGCTTGATGCCTTCCCACAGACAGGACACGGGTTCTGGCCAGATTATCAAAGCACAAGAGTACAGTTTTCACGGGGAAATGGGGAAGGAGTTGCAGCACACCTCACAGGACAGACTTCCTAAAACTTACCAAAACCCGCTTCCCCATACCTGTTCCCTTTGTCAGTCGCCGCATATCTCAGTAGGTCAGCAAAATACGCTGTGTGCTGGTCACGAACAACACCCCACCTGGCTTCCAGCTCTCTCCCAGGGTTTTTCTTCCCCTTTATAATACACAACCTTTTATTCCCACTCCATCATCAAAATGAAGGTACCTCCTCTGCTTCCTTAACTGTTTAATGTGGAGGAGATTGTAAATACCACCAATTCATAGTTGTTCCTTGTGTATAGCAAGCTGTCTTCATCCATCCATGCATTATTCATCCCATTATTCAACATTTGAAAAAAGGACATTTCATGAGGTTTTTTTTAATTCCTTTTTTTTTTTTATTTGACAAATAGAGTTAGTGAGAGAGAAAGAGAATGGTCTTCCTTCCGTTGGTTCACCCCCCAAATGGCTGCTACGGCCGGCATGCTGCACCGATCCAAAGCCAGGAGCCAGGTGCTTCCTCCTGGTCTCCCATGCGGGTTCAAGAGCCCAAGCACTTGGGCCATCCTCCACTGCCTTCCCGGGCCACAGCAGAGAGCTGGACTGGAAGAGGAGCAGCCAGGACTAGAACCCGTGCCCATATGGGATGCTGGCGCCGCAGGCAGAGGATTAGCCAAGTGAGCCACAGCGCCGGCCGAGTTTTTTGTTTTTGTTTTTTAATTTCTTTTTACTTTATCTGAAAGGCAGAGAGAAAGAAAACTGTATTGCTAGTTCACTCTCCAAATGTCCACAACAGCTATAGCTGGACCAAGCCAAAACCAGGAGCCTGAAACAATCTGAGTGGGTCTCCCATGAGGTCGGCAGAAACCCAAGCACTTGAGTTATCATCTGCTGCCTCCCAGTGTGCACATTAGCCGGAAGAAGCTGGATCAGAAGAAGAGTGGGGACTTGACCCAGGCACTCTAGTAAGGGATATGACATTTAACCACTGTACCGCCGGGACCTCTACATAAATGTAGAACCAAATGCTGGCGCTGCTGGGCTAGGCAGGAAGTGGTACTTTTACTTGGGAAGCACTGCTTCTCTGACTGCATCCTCACACTGTTGCTGGGAGTGAAAATGTGTGCACCTCTCTGATTAGTTAGCAATGGAAACTCTCACAAAGAGGCCGGAGCTGTTCTGTCTGTTAACAGGAGACTAATTGTACCCATTTTAAATCCTTTGTCACCTTAGGCTAATCACAAAATAAATGCATTGGGCAACAGCAAGGTTTCAATGCCCACTGAACTGTGAATTTCTCAGTCTAATTCATATTATATTCCTACTACCCTGTATACCCAGGCACAAATAGAAGCTGGAATGTCTCCTTTTTTTTTTCTCTTGAAACAATTTTAACAGAACAGTGAAGTGTTCAGCTGCTAAGTGCTTACAGTGCCTGGGCAGAAAGGGCTTCATAAAAAGAAAAGACTGTGGTAAGTGGAAGCAGAAGGCTCTATGAAGCAATGGAATTTAGCGCTGAGAAAACAAGCGTCCCCAGAGTGTGTACTCACAGTGTCAGAGTGGCCATAAATATGCCAGCAGGCTTTGTGGAGGGCACTTCGGCAGTGAACACCAGTATAAAAAGTGTGACAGGCAGTTTCACCTCAAGGACGGAGTTGTGCGTGTGGAGAACATGGGGTAGGGGAAGAACTTTTCTCTTACCCCCTTAAGTCCAGTGACTGAGGCCCTGTAAATTAAGCTGACAAAACACAGATTATCGGGAGGGGAAAAGATTGATTTCACTTGCAGTGGAGGGCCTCACAGAAAGGAAGTGAAAACCCTGAAGTGGTTAGACTTGAGAATGTGTATACATTTTTAACAAGGAGTGATAAACTGCGGGGACCTGACAGGGCAAAAAGGAATTTGAGCCTCTAGGAGCGGTATTTGTGCGAAGGTAAATAAGAGGGGATGGTGCTGGAACATAAGCACTGTTTTAGTACGGTTTGTTTGTACAGATTTGGATCAGTGTCAATTGCCTGTCTCCAATGATAAGAATGTTTTCCTCTTACTGGTACAGGGGAGAGCACCTTTCTGATAAGAAATTTAGGTCCTGCTTTTAGTAGAAAGGGGGAGGGCAAGGAGTCCTTACTGCATATGCTATTTCCCAAAGGCCTTCAGCTCAAAAATGACTCTGATGCCACGGTGGCATGTTTTGGAGTGGCATATTCTGACTTCCTTCAATAGATATGAAAAGATATTCTGCCCAGAGATTTTATGAGCGTTAAGTCATCTAAATATCCACTAAAGCATGGGAATTTGGCCTAGCAGAGTTCGTTACTGAAATGCCTGGGTTCAAAACCCACCTGCAGCTCCTGACTCCACCATCTTGTGAATGCAGACCTGGAAGGCACCAGGTGATGGTTCTAAAGATTGAGTTTCTGCTACTGACCAAGGAGACCTCAACTGAGTTCCCAGTTCCTGGCTCTGGCCATTGCAGGCATTTGGGGAGTGACCCAGAAGATGGTAGCATTGTGTGTATGTGTGTTTGTCTGTGTCCCTGCCTCTCAAATAAATTAACAATTTTTAAGAATACAGATAGGAATAAGGCCTGTGCTGTGGCAGCCGATTAAAGCCCTAGCCAGCAGCACCGGCATCCCATATGGCTTCAGTTCAAGTCCCAACTGCTCCACTTCCTATCCAGCTCCCTACTAATGCACCTGGGAAAGCAGTGGAGGATGGCCCAAGTCCTTGGGCTCCTGCACCCAAGTGGGAGACCTGGAAGAAGCTCCTGCTTCCTGGCTTCGGATTAGCTCAGCTCTGGCCATTGCAGCCATTTGGGGAATGAACCAGCAGATGGAAGACCTCTCTGTCTCTACCTCTCTCTGTAACTCTGCTTTCAAATAAATAAAAATAAATCTTAAAAAAAAAATACAGATGGGGCCGGCACTGTGGTGCAGCAGGTTAAAGCCCCGACCTACAGCACCAGTATTCCATATGGGCACTGGTTCTGTTACCGGAGAAATTGGAGGGTTCTTGTCTTCGCGCAAGAAAGAATTCAGGCGTGAGACAGTATTGGAAAGTAGAAGTAGCAAAGTTTATTAGGGAAGGGACATCCATAAGAACGGATGGGCACCTCTCTAGACAGTACCTGAAGAGAGTGCTGGTCTACATTTAGGCCAGGAGTTTTTAAGGAGATGGGTCTCTGTCTTCACACATTTCCTCCTGAAACAAAGGATTTTATGGCTGTAAATACTAAGAAGCTCCTATCTGAGTTTTCGCCTGAAGGTATCAGACAGGAGGAAGCCTAGCTGGGTTCAGAGGAAGGGTGAGCAGGACCCCCTAGAGAATGGGGTGTTTGAAATGCAGGTACTGGGCTGCATCTGGGAGATTGTGGAAGATTTGTCAGGCAGAAGGGGCGGGGACCCCCACCTGGCAGGTTATCAGATAGAAGGGGGCAGGGCAGGATGCGAACACTGGGCTGCCCCTGAAGCATTATTGGGATGACTTTGAGATGTAGATGCATATGCTGTCTTCTCCAGAGGCCTTTGTCATACACACATAAGCTCATACCTAACTTCCTACCTAACAGTCCCAGCTGCTCCACTTCCAAACCAGCTCCGTACTGATATGCCTGGGAAGACAGTAAAGGAAGGCCCAAGTCCTTCCTGCGCCCACGTGGGAGACCCCAGGGGAAGCTCCTGGCTCCGGAGAGGCTCGGCTCCATCCGTTGCAGCCATCTGGGGAGTGAACCAGAGGATGGATGACCCCTTTCTCTCTCTCTCTCTCTCTCTCTCTCTCTCTCTCTTTCTCTCTCTCTACTTCTCCCTGTAACTATTTGAAATAAATAAAATCAAAAAAAAAAAAAAAGATATTAAGGGGGCCGGCACCGTGGCTCACTTGGTTAATCCTCCACCTGCGGTGCCAGAATCCCATATGGGTGCCGGTTCTAGTCCCAGCTGCTTGCTCCTCTTCCAATCCAGCTCTCTGCTGTGGCCCGGGAAGGCAGTGGAGGATGGCCCAAGTGCTTGGGCCCTGCACCACATGGGAGAAAGGGAGGAAGCACCTGGCTCCTGGCTTCGGATCAGCGCAGTGCGCCTGCCGTAGAGTCCATTTCGGGGGTGAACCAATGGAAGGAAGACTTCTCTCTCTCTGTCTATAACTATACCTGTCAAATTAAAAAAGATATTAAAAATAATATTACTATTATGAAGACTGAAGTGTTTCTTTTTTGATGCTGTCTTATTATCGCTTCTTTGCCTTTTGGCTAAAATCAAGTGAAGTGTTACTTTTAAAATGCTATTTTATGAGTCAAACTGTTGAAAACACTCAGTTAATGTAGAATAATCTTTACCTGTTCTTTAAGCAAGGTGAAGGGAAGAAGGTGTACCCACAGTCAGACCCATGTTCACCCTGTTGCCTTCCTTCCTCAAACTGGATACCGAATGTGGTGGTTGATACACAGCTGTTCTCCAAGTCCAGTTCTCTCCCCTTCCCAGGCACTTCCCGGCCCCCTTGTGGTTGAATGGAGTCCTGCCGCTAGTTCTGGCTAATCAATTGCCAGTGGAAGTGGGTCATGTCTGGGCATTGAATTGCCCATGTGACACCTTCCTCAGCGTTTTTTCCCTCGGACCTGGTGACATTCAACACGGTGGCCTCTGCCAGCCCGAGACCCTGAGTGACTCTGGTGGGAAGAGCCACGCTGCCACCCCACGATGGATGTACACTGAAAGGGAAACTTGCGATGCTTCAGGCCTCTAAGAGGTGGGGGTTTTGGTTACTGCACCATAATTTAGCCTCTCCTGGTGTTACACTTTATCGTCTTGGAACTTAGTTTCAAGTGCTCCAGAAATCAAGACCTGTATCTTAAGAAGCTTGATCTACTCATTTGTTGATGTCAGGTCTTCTAAGAAGTGTCTGTTCATCCCCTTTGGCACTTATCTTGCCAACGGTACAAGCAGGCTTAGGTCACTGCTATTGATCACTGTACACTCTTTCATGAGGTATATAACAACACTGAAAAGATAAAGAACATTTTTAGTATTTTTTTAAGTTATTTGCAAGGCAGAGACATAGGCAAACACAGATCTTCCATTCACCAGTTCACTCCCTAAATGCCTACACAGCCAGACCAGAGCAAGGAACCTGAAATTAATCTAGATCTCCCATGGGGTCTCAGGAACCCCAGGACTTGAGCTATCACTTGCTGCCTCCCAGGGTGTACATTAGTAAGAATCAGGATCAGAAGATGAGTAGCAACTCAAACCCTGGCACTCAGATACATGTGGATTTCTTAACCACTGAGCCAAACACTGGCTCCAAGAGAAAGAACATGTTGCTGTGTATTTTAACAGTGCAGAGCTTGCTGCACTAACAGCATGAAGTAGGAGTACGGAGTGGAAAGCAGCTGCCACCAGGAGAGTTGTTCTGCTCCAGTCTTGAGTCCCTGTAGCAGGGCCGACTTCTATGCCATCAGTTCATGTGATTTCTGGGGCTTCCCCAGTTGCATTTTAATTGTGACTGGACAAAGAGAAATGAATTCAAGACCAGCAGGAAACACTGATTTAGAACCAAAACCAAAAACAGTAACTATGAATGTGTTCCGTCGTTTCTTCAATAAGATAGACTCAATTTGGTTATCCCTACCTGAAAAGTTGTGTGAATTATTAGAATGCATCTGTCTTAGTCCATTTGTATGGCTATAATAAAGTACCACTGATATTTTATAGACAACAGAAATGATTTCTCACAGGTTCGGAGGCTGGAAAGCCCTTGATCAAGGCACCAGCAGGTTCGTCATCTGGTGATGGCTTTCTCTCTGCTCCAAGGTAGCACCTTACTGCTGCATCCTCACGTGGTAGAGCTGGGGAGGCAAGAAGGGCTGAACCCTCTGGAAGCCTCTTTTATTAGGGCCTTAATCCCATTCATGGGAGAGGAGCCTCATGTACTAATCAGCTCCTACAAGCTCCACTTCTTAATGTTATTGCATTGCAGATTGTTTCAATATGAATTTTGAAGAGACACAAATATTCAAGCCATAGCAGCATCCATAAGAGAACCTATAGAAAGCTCTGCCCCGAGGTCCACAGTGAAGGGCTAGGTGTTTTACCACCCCAACATCCCATATCAGAGCACCTGGGTTTGAGTCCTGACTATTCAGATTCCAGCTTCCCTGCCAATGCCGATCCTGGGAGGCAGTAGTGAAGGCTCATGTGGTTGGGTTCTTCCCTCTCACATGGGAGACCAGGGTTGGGTTACTGGCTTCAGCCTAGCTCAGGCTCAGTTATTGCAGACATTTGGGAAGTGAACTAGTGGACTGAAGCATTTTCTGTCTCTGTCTTTCCTCACCCCTACCTGTCAAATAAACTAAAAGATATTTTTCTAATCCACAGAAGATAAAGCAGTTTTTAAAAAAAATTTATTTATTTGAAAGGTAGAGTTACAGACAGTGAGAGCGAGAGCGAGAGCGAGAGAGAGAGAGAGAGAGAGAGAAAGATCTTTCATCTGCCGATTCACTCCCCCAAGAACTGAAGCTGAGTCGATCGGAAAGCAGGAGCTAGGAGCTTCTTACAGTTTGGAAGAGGATCAGCAGGAACTAGAAGGGGCACCCATATAGGATGCTGGCGACGCAGGGCAGGCAGGGATTAACCTACTGAGCCAAAGCACTGGCCCCCAAACAGTAACTTTTTAAATTTATGCAGTACCCAAGATAACTTAGAAGGTGTCTGTCATTAACTCCCAACTGAGGCAGTTGCCCCTTAGGGAAGTGCTCCGGGGCTCTATGGACCTCTGTTAGCCAAGATCTGTGGAATGGAGTTCTTTGCACAAGAAAGAATTCAGGTGTGAGACAGAGTATTTAAGCCAAACAGCATGATTTAATGAGGTAGGGCATCTGTCAAGAATGATGGGCACCTCTCCAGACAGAATCTGAGGGAGTGCTCAACCTTTCAGACCAGGTAAACAAGGTTACATAGTTTAATGGAGAAAACAAACCTGACAGGCCACATTGCAACAAAGAATTGAGAGCTGAAATACACCTAACAGAGTAGGCAGGTGTCTCAGGAAAGAGTTAAGCACTGAGAGAGACACCTGACACATCAGGCAGGCATCTCAACCAAGAAGAGCTGAAAAACACCTGATGGGCCAGGTGGGCATCTCAGGAAAGGGCTGAGTGCAGTCTGTGGGCCAGAGCTGTGGCGCAGAAGGTTAAGACTCCGCCTGTACTAACGGTTCGTGTCCCAGCTGGTCGACTTCCAATCCAGCACCCTGTAATGGCCTGGGAAAGCAATGGGTGGAGGGGTGAGAGAACTCCTTTGTAAGGTGTGTGTGTGTGTCTCAGGGCCACTTCTGCAGTGAAGTCTCAGGGAGCTGCCCGCATCCTTACTATCGGCTCAAAGGCAGCTAAGTGTTAGGACAGTTGTGAGGCCGGTACAGTGGAGCCATCTTAAGGGCTCTAACATACCTTCAAGCTATTTTTCTGGTGGTGGGGTTGCAGAGTATAAGCTAGACACCAGGAAGCAGCTTGGCTGTGAGCAGGCCAGCAACTAAGAAGAGAATCACCTAAAGCAGTGTGGAGTAAACTTTAAATCAATTCTAGATTATTTATAATACAATGCAAATGCTACATAAATAGTTGTTATACTGTATTATTTAGAGAATAAAAACAAGAAGGAAAAGTCTGCAGATGTTCAGTAGACACAGTGTTCCTTTCTTGAATATTGGTTGACCCCATGGCTACAGAACTCAGGGACGGAGGAGGGACTGTTTGGGAACAGTTCTGAAGTTTTAGAGACAGGTCCTGGGGCTCTAGCAGTTCCTCCTGCCTCGGGGCAGTCCAAGCTTATCTGGGAGGATCTCCTCCCTTCTTTACAGAACAAAAGGGCATTGTTTACCAACAATGGACTTTGTTAAAAGTAAATGCCGCAGTGCCCTTTGCCCTGGGAACAGAGCTGGAACTCTCCAGTGCAGAAGCTGAGTGAACTCCACTCCTGACTGGGTGTGTGACTTTGAGAAGTTACTTAACCCCTTGAAACCTCTGAATTTCCATCATTAAAATGGGCTTAAGAGCACTGAATAAATAATGTTTGAAGTGCAAGTACACGGGGCTGGTGCTGTGGCATAGCGGGTAAAGCCACTACTTGCAGTGCCTGCATCCCATATGGGCACCGGTTCAAGTCCTGGCTGCTCCACCTCTGATCCTGTTCTCTGCTGTGGTCTGGGAAAGCAGTAGAAGAGAGCCCGAGTCCTTGGGCCCCTACATCCACGTCGGAGACCTGGAAGAAGTGCCTGGCTCTGGCCTTCGGATCAACCCGGCTTCAGCTGTTGTGGCCATTTGGGGAGTGAACCAGCAGATGGAAGACCTCTTTCACTCTCTGCCTCTGCCTCTCTGTAACTGTGCCTTTCAAATAAACAAATAAATCCTTTAAAAATAAATAAAGTGTTAGGTAGGAAGTCAGATATGAGCTTATGTGTGTGTGACATAAAGACCTAAAGAGAAGACATCTATGTCCAGCATATGCATATGCAACTCAAAGTCACCCTGATAACTTCCAGGGGCAGCCCAGTGTTCGCATCCTGCCCTGCCCCCTCCTACCCTATAACCTGCCAGGTGGGGGTCCCCGCCCCTTCTGCCTGACAATCTTCCACAATCTTCCAGATGCAGCTCAGTATCTGCATTTCAAATACCCTGCTCGGGACTTGCTCTGATCCCTGGGTTAGGACAGAGCCAGCTAGGCTTCCTCCTGTCTGATACCTTCAGGCAAAAACTCAGATAGAAGCTTCTTAATATTTACATCCATAAAATCCTTTGTTTCAGGAGGAGATGTGTGAAGACAAAGACCCATCTCCTTAACACCCTCACACACACCCCAGGCCTCAACTGGACTGCGTGCTCAGCCCTCTGCTACTATGCTGAGGCCCCGCCTGCCTGCCTGCCTGCCTGCCCAGGTGTAATCTCTCCACTCAACCAGGTAACCTCGCTCCTCTCTCCAGTCCGAGTGACTGAGCACTCTCTCAGGTCCTGTCTGGAGAGGTGCCCATCTGTTCTTATGGATGTCCCTTCCCTAATAAACTTTGCTACTTCTACTTTCCACTACTCTGTCTCATGCCTGAATTCTTTCTTGCACGAAGACAAGAACCCTGCCATTCACCGGTAACAAAAGTACAATATTTTATCTGTACTACTTTAGGACTAGACCAGCTTCACGCATGTGTGACCTATACAGTCACACTGGGAAGCACATTCAGAAGGGCCTGTCTTGGGTTAATATTCTGTTGCTCACATATTGATATTTAATTTTTTGTGACAGGCAGTTAGAGAGAGACAGAGAAAGGTCTTCCTTCCGTTGGTTCACCCCTCAAATGGCTGTTGCAGCCGGCGCACTGAGCTGATCCGAAGCCAGGAGCCAGGTGCTTCCTCCTGGTCTCCCATGCGGGTGCAGGGCCCAAGCACTTGGGCTATCCTCCACTGCCTTCCCAGGCCACAGCAGAGAGCTGGACTGGAAGAGGAGCAACCGGGACAGAATCCAGTGCCCCAAATGGGACTAGAATCCAGGGTGCCAGTGCCACAGGCAGAGGATTAGCCTAGTGAGCCGCGGCACCGGCCATTTAATATTTTTTAAACACAGGGCCTGTTCAATTTTGCACCATACCAGACATTGCAAATTAAGTAGCTGGTCCTGCCAGCAGGAGAGGCCCTCCTTTTGTTACAGGAAATGGATGGAATGGAGGTGTTTGTCTTCACCCAAGAAAGAATTCAGATGTGAGAGAGTGGTGGTAAGCAAGGTGGCAAGGTTTAATGAGGTAGGGCACCCATCAGAACAGATGGGCACCTCTCCAGACAGATTTGAGAGTGCCCAGTCATTCAGATTGGGGTAAAGCTTGATTACAAAGTTTAAAGATTCATTTATTTACCTGAAAGAGTTATGGGTGGGAGGGAGGTCTTCCATCAGTGGTTTACTCCTCAGGAGCTTGGAGCTCCATCTGGGTCTCCCATATGGGTGGCAGGGACCCAAGTACTTGAGTCATCTGCTGCCTTTGCAGGTGCATTAGTAGGAAGCTGGATGGAAAGTGGAGCAGTCAGGAATTAAACCAGTGCCCATATGGGATGCCAGCGTCACAGGCAGTGGCATAACCTGCTAGGCCACAATGTGGACCCCAATGGCTACAAAATTAAATGAAGAGAAAACACTTGACAGTCCAGGTGAGCATCTCAGCCAAGAGCTGAGAGCAATACACGTGAGAGAACAGGTGGGTGTCTACGTAAAGAGCTGAGCACATTCAGACTAGGCTTACAAGGTAATGGGGTCCAGTTCTCACCATTTCACCCCCCCACCCTCTTCTGGACAGAGTTTGCTGGGTATGAAATAGGTAAAATGCTTCCCAAGGTTTTATTACCTAACATTAACAGATTCCTAGCCCTCCAGGCAGAAAGGATTCTCCTGGGGTGCTTTCCTTAGGAAGTCTGGGACACCTACAAAGTTACTAGGCTGCGGGCTGGCCGCTGTAGTGTAAAATACTGGGCTGCTTCCCAAGCACCCTTCTGAGGCTGCCAGAAGCTGCCACATTCCTTTCTTCAGGTGGTTTGCTTTCCTTAGGCTTCTTTCACACACTGTAGGCTAATTTCTTTCTTCCTACCTAAGGCTTTCACCCCGACACCCAGGTTCTGGAATCCTAGGACCTCTCAGAGATTCCAGTAAATGGACCTACGTTAGCAATGCAGTGCCACACGCTGGGGGAAGCGGAGGGAGAACTTTGGTCCCAGGCAGTAGTAAAGCCATAATAAGAAGTCTGAGCCTCCTTGTTCTGCCCTGCCCACGGGCCCAGGAGAGCTCTTTAAGCAAGAGGCTCAGCTCATTCAGCAGCAACCCTGGAAGGCCACTTTAAGTCTGCCGCAGTTGATCCCTATAGGAAAATGGGATAACATGTAATTTAGGAGTGGTACAAGCTGCAGGAAAGCAGCCATTATTTCTTTGCAACAACAGAAAGTTTTTTTGATATTCTAATTTTACTTTAAAAATTATTTATTAATTTAAAAAGAAGAGAGACAGAGATAGAAATCTATCCACTGATTTACTCCCCAAATGCCTGCAAGAACTGAGGCTGCACCTGGATGAAGCCAGGAGCCCAGAACTCGATCTGAGTCTTCCACAGAGGTATTAAGCCAGCACCTGCTACCTCCCATTAGCAGGAAGCTGGAATCAGAAGCAGAATCAAGGCTGAAACCCAGGTACGCGGATAGAGAACACAGGTGTCCCAAGCAAAATCTTAACCACTGCACCTGTCAAATGCCCACCCAAAATGTTCCCATCTTTCAAAATGCTTTTAAGTTTATATTAGCTTGATAATGGGGGCAGGGATCAAGGAATTGAGAAGAAAGACATTTAAATGAGTAAAACCATTGCTGCAGTTGCCTTTCAGTACACAGAAGGAGTTATTTTAATTTGATATAAAATCTTACCTCTGCACATAACCATCATAGAGCATTTCTTTCCTTTGTCGGTGAGTGAAATGAAGCCTTCATCTAGCAAATCAAGCAAGGAATGTGCCAAGTATGAAGTAGTGATATGTGAACTGTGTGTGATAACTGGAACATACTATCTACAATTACCACAGCCTGCAATTGTGTTCCAACATTCTGCTTTTCCTCCTTGGCAATGAAGTCACACAGGCACAGGCCCATGCCCAGCCTCCCCAAAGAAGAAAGACACCTGATTCTCATTACTCTATTCTGAGGGCTTCTGTAAGAAGTTAATCAAACTAAGGAAAGCCCCACTGACATACACTCTGACACAGAAATTTATCTTAATTAAAATGCCTAAATGAGCTCTCTGTTTTAGAAAGAGGATAAATTACTTAAGACAGGTTCTACTTTATTTATTTTAAAGGGTTTTACCTTTTAAAACATTTATTTTCATCTACATGAAAGAGTGACAGAGAAAGAAATTTTTCATCCACTGGTTCATTCCCCAAATGTCCACAGCTGGGCCAGGAACTCCCATCCAGATCTCCCACAGAGAGGATAGAGAGCCCAGGATGTGGGCCATCATTTTCTGCCTTCTCGGGTTAACAGGAAGCTGGATCAGAATGGAGTAGCTGAGACTTGAACTGGCACTCCAATATGGGAGTCCCAAGTGGCAGCTTAACCAGCTGCATCAGAAGGCCCACCTCAGTCATTAACTGATTGAGGCCAACACTGTGGTGCAGCAGGTTAAGCCACCACCTGCAGCACTGGCATCCCCTATCAGAGAGCCAACTCGAACCACAGCTGCTCTGTTTCAGATACAGCTCCCTGCTAATGTGCCTGGGAAAGCAGAGAAAGATAGCCTAAGTACTTGGGCCCATAAGTACTTGTGGCCATTTGGGGAATGATGGAGGATCTCTCTCTGTCTCTTCTTCTTTCTAAGTTACTCTGCCTTTCAAAGAAATAAATCCGAAAAATATATATTTCTAACTGATTAAATATACACTTTAAAAAAGAATCTGGGGAGCAGGGATTTGGGGCAGGTGTTCAGAGGCCAGCTGGGGTGCACACATCCTAGATCAGAGGGCCTGTTTCAAGTCCTGGTTCCTCTACTTCTGATCCAGCTTTCTGCTCATGCACACCCTGGCGGGTAGGAAATGAGAGCTCAAGCATTTGGGCCCCCACCACTCCTGTGGGAAACCCGGATTGAGTTCCAGGCTCCTACCTTCAGCCCGGTGCAGTGCTGGCTGTTATGGGCATTTGTGAAGTAAAGCAGCAGAGGAAGGATCTCCAAGGCAAATATTTATTTATTTGAAAGGCCAAGTGACCAAGAAAGAGTGAGAGAAATAAAGAGAAAGATCATCCATCTACTGGTTCACTCCACAAGTGACCACAGCAGCTGGGGCTGGGCCAGACTAAAAAGTCAGAAGCCTCAAACTCCGAGCCTCTCATGTGGGCAGCAGTGGCCCAAGTCCGTGGGCCATCTCTCACTGCCTTCCCAGGAGCATCAACAGGGAGCTGGATTGGAAGTAGAGCAGCAGGGACTCAAACCAGTGCTGGCATGGGATACCAGCATTGCAGACCGCAGCTTAACCCACTGTACCACAGTGCAGGCCCCTCTGTCTTTTAGGTAAAATGAAATCAAATAAAAATTTAAAAAAGAGAAATTCTGAAAATGTCTACATCAAAAATTTGATAATATTTCACTACAATAAAAATGTAACAGTGGGGGCTGGCGCTGTGGCATAGTGGATAAAACCGCCACCTGCAGTGCCGGCATCCTATATGAGCGCTGGTTTGAGTCCCGGCTGCTCCACTTCTGATTCAGCTCCCTGTCAATGGACCTGGGAAAGCAGCGGAGGATGGTTCAAGTCCTTGGGCCCCTGCACCCACGTGGGAGACCCAGAAGAAGCTCCTGACTCCTGGCTTCGAATCAGCTCAGCTCCGGCCACTGAGAGCATTTGAGGAGTGAACAATGGATGGAAGATAATCTCTCTCTGACTGTCCCTCTCTCTCCCTCTGTAACTCTGCCTTAGGCAGGCAGGGAGGCAGGGAGGGAGTTAACAGTGGCTACCCATGGATGCTAGATTCTTTATTATTTATTTGTGGTTTTTAGTTTTTATGCAACAGATTTTGAAAAGTAAATAAATGAAATCATGATTAAAGAGAAAAGAAAAAATAAAGGGCCCAGCACTGTGGCGCAGCAGGTTAAAGCCATGGCCTGCAGTGCAGGCATCCTATGTGGGTGCTGGCCAATTCATGTCCTGGCTGCTTCATTTCCAATCCAACTCCCTGCTAACGCACCTGGGAAAGCATCAGAAAATGGCCCAACTCCTTGGGCCCCTGCACCCACATGGGAGACCTAGAAGAAGCTCCTGGCTCCTGGCTTCTGCCTGACTTAGCCCCAGTTGTTCTGGACATTTGGGAGTGAACCAGAAGTTGGAAGAATCTCTTTCTGTCTCTCCTTCTCTCTCTGTAACTTTGCCTTTCAAATAAATATGTAACATATTAAATAATTAAAAATAAATAAGAAATGAAGCCTGAGACAACCTGAGACTTTTTGCATGGCAATCTGATTCATTCCAGACTGTAGCTTTCCCTCCTTCGGTCTCCAACTGGAGGCAGCTTTCTGGGTCACTTTTTGGAGTCCATCCTTTAAAGCAACTCTGCCTTACTTTCATAGGGCAGGAAGCCAGAGCAGGAACGTGAAATAGTGAGGCTGTGAAACAGCATGAGTATTTCAGGACAATCTTAAAATATGAAAAATGACTTTCTGCATTCCAACAATAATGCCAGGAGTCAAGTCTCGAAGGAGGAAGTTTTGGTCTTAACAGTGAAATCTGGAAACGGCAGAGCAAGCACCACACTTGAATGATACCCTGCGAAGATTCCTTTCGGCTGACAACGTGGAGTAGATTGTGGTTCTTTCAGTGATATATATTTGTAGGTTACCATGGACCAAAACACAGCACCTCCTGTAGTGTTCACTTCCCCACAGTTCCAGGATGAGGCACCAAATCTGCCCTTGTTGCAAGCTGTCTGCTGACTAGCAGTCTCTTCCTATAAGTCAGTGGGACTCCTCTGTGAGGATCTCCTAGGGTGCCCACAAAAGGGAGCTTCCCAAGGATCACCTAAGGCTACCCGCGATTATAAACACAGGTTCTTTAGAGGAGGGGCCGCTCAGGTGAGGCAGTCCTCCAACAAACAACGATATCATGCTATGCTTTTATTCACACCAAGGTATCACACACTGCACCACACAATCTAATATTGTCAAGCGGTTATGGTGGGAGACATATAGAGGAAGAATCTTAGTCACAGGGTCTTAGGTGCACTGCCCTAGTTAAGGAACCAGTCCAAGTTCTACACGGTCACTGAACGCAGAGAAATATGGTGGGGGGGGTGGCGGAGGGCAGCCCCTCTGGGCTGAACTTAACAAATCTTCACAGCTTTGTGTCGGTGTTGCTTGGGTAGGTGGTCCTGAGCCGCCTGCAGAACTGGCTTGGCTAGGCACAAAACACTGGTCTCACCTGAATTGGGCTCCCAGAACTGGAATTCCCAATCAGGCAGCTTTCTCGGCTGCTTTTCCCTGAGTCTCAGTGGAGAGGTCCCGTGGACAAACCAGCTCACTGGTGTTTACAACTTGTTCTTTTCTTCCCTATCAACCCCTCTGTCAGCAACAGCAAGGTGGCTACAAGCTAACACCTTTCCAAGAACTTATTCACTACAATACTTTACTGAAATGGCATCAGCTTGTTCACAATGCTACACTTATGTCAAATTAGCTGTGTATCCTAAAACAGCTTAATATCTATTTATTAATATTTTGTGTTTGTTGTATACACAGATTCTACATCAGCTTTTCTAGCTTCGGAAGTAAAGACACAGGGATTACAGAGAAGCAACTGAGTGCTCTGGGGGTACAGAGGCCTTTTCTTCCATTGCTTTGCAGTTTGGAAAGTTGCCATCCGTTCAGGTTTCACTCAGACTGGCTTTTTCCAGACCACAGAACAAATGGTAGGGAGAGCTTTGCTCTTTTTCAGCAGGCAGTTGCAACAGCGCCTTAGTCAAGATGTCGCCCTCCTCCCGTAGAGAGCAGCTTCTGTGTATGCTCCAGGCTGGTGGGACAGAGCTCCTGATTCTTTTGAGGAAGATGCCAACTGTCTCAGAATGTCCACGTCTCAGAATGTCCATGTCTCAGAATGTCCAATCTGTTTGTACGATTCCAGGTTATCTCTGGGTCTCTGGGTATTACACCTCCCTAAGAGAAGTGACTGCAAAGTCTCAATCTGCAGACAGACTCCTTCTCCACTGTCTGAGACCCCAGGCAATTAACCTTTTGATTTGCTGCATACAAGTTAGAGATATCTGAACTCACAGCCTGCACTGTTTAACCCTTGCAAGAAAAGTTAAAGCCAGAAAGCATGGCCCTCTTTTGGGATCAGTTGTTGTTTTCCTTTGTTATGGATCAACTTTCCTTCTTTTTAAAGCAAAGAAGCCCTTATATCATAGAACTACTAAACAATCCTATTGAGACCAGAGTTATGGCACACAAATTAAGGTGTCATCTGCAACACAATCATCCCATAGCAGTGCCAGTTCAAGTCCTGGTTGCTCTATTTTTTTTTTTTTTAAGATATATTTATTTATTTGAAGGGAAGAGTTATAGAGAGAGAGAGAGGTCTTCCATCCCTGGTTCACTCCCCAAATGGCCACAGCAGCCAGGGCTGGGCCAGACTGAAGCCAGGAGCCTGAAATTCCATCTGGGTCTCTCACATGGGTATAGGGGCCCAATCCATCTTCTGTTGCTTTCCCAGGTGCATTGGCAGGGAGCTGCATGGGAGGTGGAGCAGCTGGGACTCCAACAGGCACCCATATGGGATGCCAGGGTGGGTTGCAGGCGATAGCTTAACCAGTTATACTACTCTAGTCCACTTCTGATCTAGTTCCATGCTAATGTGCCTGGGAAGGCAGTGGAAGATGGCCCCTGCCACTCTTGAGGAGCTCAGATGGAATTCCAGGCTTCTGGCTTTAGCCTGGCCCAGCCCCAGCCATTGTAGCCATTTGGGGAGAAAACCAGTAGATGGATGATCTGTGTGTGTGTGTGTGTGTGTGTGTCTGTAACTCTGCCTTTCAAATAAATAAATAAATCTTTTTTAGAAATTCTATTGATTATAACAGTGTAATGCAACTGCTTTTTATCTTTTTTTTTTTTTTTTTAATTCATTAAGGCAGAGACAGAAGGCACTATCCACTGGTTCACTCTTCAAATGCTCACACGTGGCTCCTGACTAGGGCTGAGGCCAGGCCCAGGAAGTCAATCTAGGTCTCTCACACAATCACTTGAACCATCACCACTGCCTCCCAGAGTCTGCAAGCCAGGACACAAACTCAGACACTCTGATGTGAAATGTGGACATCATAACCGATGTCTTAACTACCAAATGCCTGTTTTATATTTGAATGGTGGTGGCTGTACTACCATATGGCTGATTTTTACTATACATAAATTATACCTCAACTAAGAACACCAACAACAGTTTGGTTTACTAACATGGGAAAAATGCGTTAGAAATAACACTAGGGGCCGGCGCTGTGGCACAGTAGGTTAATTTTCCGCCTGCAGCACTGGCATCCCATCTGGGTACTGGTTCTAGTCTTGGCTGCTGCTCCTCTTCCAATCCAGCTATGGCCTGGGAAAGCAGAAGATGGCCCAAGCACTTGGGCCTCTGCACCCACATGGGAGACCTAGAGGAAGCTCCGGCTCCTGGCTTTGGACCGGCGCAGCTCCAGCTGTTGAGGCCATTTGGGGAGTGAGCCAACAGATGGAAGACCTTTCTCTGTCTCTCCCTCTCACTATCTATAATTCTACCTCTCAAATAAATAAATAAATATAACACTAAATGGTGGTGGAAGATTGCATCTATAAAGTTTATGTGTACATATGAATTAGGAGAGGGAAGAAATCTGAAGTGAAACTATTTTGTTGATAATTTCTTTATAATAATTTATTTGTAATTGATGGTGAGATTAAAAAATTTTGTTTGAAAAGCAGAGGGATAAAGAGAAAGACATTGGGGAGGCAAGGAGAGGGCAAGAAAGAGATCTTCCATCTGCTGTTCACTCCCACAATGCCTACAACAGCCTGACTGGGCCAGGTCAAATCCAGGAACTCTACTGGGATCTTCCACATGGATAACAAGGGCCTGAGTATATGGGCCATCTTCCCTTGCCTTCCCAGGTGCATTAGTTAGCAGGAAGTCAGATCAGAAGCAGAGTATTGGGGACTCGAACTAGTGTTGTGAAATGGGATGCCAGTGTCACAAGTGGCGGCCTAACCCATGTGCCACCACATCACCCCTGATGTAAAGATTTTTGGAGGGCCGGCGCCGCGGCTCACTAGGCTAATCCTCCGCCTAGTGGCGCCGGCACACCGGGTTCTAGTCCCGGTCGGGACGCTGGATTCTGTCCCGGTTGCCCCTCTTCCAGGCCAGCTCTCTGCTGTGGCCAGGGAGTGCAGTGGAGGATGGCCCAGGTGCTTGGGCCCTGCACCCCATGGGAGACCAGGAAAAGCACCTGGCTCCTGGCTCCTGCCATCGGATCAGCGCGGTGCGCCGGCCGCGGCGGCCATTGGAGGGTGAACCAACGGCAAAGGAAGACCTTTCTCTCTGTCTCTCTCACTGTCCACTCTGCCTGTCAAAAAAAAACAAAAAAAAAAAAAAAGATTTTTGGAGCTTTAAATACATTTTATTTTATTTTTTAAAGATTTATTTACTTTGAAAGTCAGAGTTACAGAAAGGGAGAGGCAGAGAGAGAGAGAGATTTTCCACTCACTGGTTCACTCTCCAGATGGCCACAACAGCCAGTGCTGGGCCAGGTGAAAGGCGAAAGTCAGGAGCTTGTTCTGTATCTCCTATGTGGGTGTCAGGGGCCCAAGGGAGATAGTTCAGAAGCAGAGCAGCAGGGACTCAAACCAGCACCCATATGGGATGCCAGCATTGCAGGTGGCAGCTTTACCCACAATGCCACAATGGCAGCCCCTACAAATACATTTTAAAATTTAACTCTGAGTGTTTGTTATATTTATAAAAATGAATAGAGCTGGGATGGGCATTGTGATGCAGCAGATTAAGCTGCCACGTGGGTCACTGGTATGCTAAATGAACATTGGGATTGAGACTTGGCTACTTCACTGCTAATCTAGTTCCCTGCTAATGCACCATGGAAAGCAGAAGGTGGCCCAAGTGTTTGGGCCCCTGCCACTAACATGGGAGACCTGGATGGAGTTCCTGGCTCCTTGCTTCAGCCTGGCTCAATCCTGGTCATTGCAGCCATCTAGGGAGTGAATCGGTGGATAGAAAATCTCTCTCTGCCTCTTCATCTCTTCCTGTGATTCTTTCAAATAAATAATCCTTATTTATTTATTTATTTTTAAGGATTTATTTATTTATTTGAAAGTCAGAGTTATACAGAGAGAGAGGAGAGGCAGTTCACTGCTGGTTCACTCCCCAGATGCCTGTAATGACCAGGATTGAGCCAGGCCGAAGCCAGGGGCTTCTTCCGGGTCTCCCACGTGGGTGCAGGGGCCCAAGGACTTGGGCCATCTTCCACTGCTTTCCCAGGCCACAGCAGAGAGCTGGATTGGAAGTAGAGCAGCTGAGACTTGAAACAGCACCCATATGGGATGCTGGGACTTTACCCACTATGCACAGTGCTGGCCCCAACAATACTTTTTTAAAATGTATGGGCTGCACACTTACCGTTAGTTCTTTTTTTTTTTTTTTTTTTTTTTTTTTTTGACAGGCAGAGTGGATAGTGAGAGAGAGAGACAGAGAGAAAGGACAAAGGTTTTCCTTTGCCGTTGGTTCACCCTCCAATGGCCGCATTGGCCGGCGCACTGCAGCCGGCGCACCGCGCTGATCCGATGGCAGGAGCCAGGAGCCACGTGCTTTTCCTGGTCTCCCATGGGGTGCAGGGCCCAAGCACCTGGGCCATCCTCCACTGCACTCCCTGGCCACAGCAGAGAGCTGGCCTGGAAGAGGGGCAACCGGGACAGAATCCGGCGCCCCATCCGGGACTAGAACCCGGTGTGCCGGCACCGCTAGGCGGAGGATTAGCCTAGTGAGCCGCGGCGCCGGCCCCATTAGTTCATTTTATGCAGTTTATTTATTATATGAGAGTAACTCATGTAGTAGTTCATGGAAAATGGCATTAAAAGATAAATTTTTGAGAGTTAGGAATATTTTTCATAATATGCATTTTCCATGTTTGTATATATGAATTCAAAAATTTTTGCAATGAAATTTTAATTCCATTTTTACAAACTTATTGAAGACTTTGCATTACAAAAAGTCTTCTTTTTAATTGATTTAAAAGGCAGAGACAGAGACAAGGCTAACAGACATAGATCTCCTATCTCTGTCTCACTCAATCCTCAAATGCCCGCAACAAGGCTGGGCTGGGGCCTACTCAATGCAGGTATCCCATGTGGAGCTGATGTCGGGAATGATATCATCCTGCTCACAAACCTGATCGATTTTAACCTGCATGCCTGCCTACTCCAGAACCAACCACTTGAGCCACCACCTGCTGCCTTCCAGGGTCTGTATTATTAGCAGGAAGCTAAATCACCCTAAAAAGGTCCCTTGTTTGTTCTAAAATCAGGAGTGGAGCCAGGACTTGAACCCAGGCACTGTAATATGGCATATGGGCATCCCAAGCATTATCTTTGCTGTCTAACTGAAATTTATGGGGCTGGCATTGTGGTATAACAAGTTAAGCTGATGCCTGCAATCCCAGCATTCCATATGGGTGCTGGTTTGACTCCCAAGTGCTGCACTTCTAACCCAGCTCCCTGTTAATGTGTCTGAGAAATTAGAAGAAGATGGCCCAAGTGCTTGGGCCCCTGTACTTAAGTGGAAGAACCGGAAGAAGCTCCTGGCTCCTGGCTTTGGTCTGGCTCAGCTCCGGCTGTTGTGGCCATTTGCTGAGTGAATTGCAGATGGAAGTTCTCTCTTTTTCTGTAACTCAGCCTTTCAAATAAATAAATAAATCTTTTTAAATAATTTATAAATTTTATTTATTTTCATTTTATTTGGAGAGAAATTTTCTATCTACTGGTTCACTCCCCAAACGCCTACAACAGCCAGGGCAGGGCCAGGCTGAATCCAGGAGCCAGGAACTCATTCCAGGTCCTATGTGGATGGCAGGGACCTAAGTACTTGAGCTATCACCTGCAGTCTCCTAGGGTTCCAGGGGTATCTCAGCTTAGTGTCTGCTCCTCAATAGTGTTTTTTTTTTTTAATATTTTATTTATTTATGTGAAAGGTAGAGTCACAGAGAGGGGGAGACAAAGAGAAAGGCCTTCCATTCACTATTCACTCCCCAAATGGTCACAATAGCTGGAGTTGGACCAATCCAAAGCCAGAAGCCAGGAGCTTCTTCAGGGTCTCCCACGTGGGTGCAAGGGCCCAAGGACTTGGGCCATCTTCCACTGCTTTCCCAGGCCACAGCAGAGAACTGGATTGTAAGAGGAATAGCTAGGAAATGACCCAGTACCCCCCTCAACAGTTTTTAAAGAAAGCATAAAGAAAATTCTAGGGGCCAGTGCTGTGACTCACTTGGCTAATCCTCCGCCTGTGGCACCGGCACACCAGGTTCTAGTCCCTGTTGGGGCGTCGGATTCTGACCCGGTTGCTCCTCTTCCAGTCCAGCTCTCTGCTGTGGCCCGGGAAGGCAGTGGCGGATGGCCCAAGCACTTGGGCCCTGCACCCGCATGGGAGACCAGGAGGAAGCACCTGGCTCCTGGCTTTGGATGGGCGTAGCAGCCACTTGGGGGGTGAACCAACAGAAAAGGAAGACCTTTCCGTCTCTCTCAATGTCTAACTCTGCCTGTCAAAAAAATAAAAAAATCAAATTAAAAAAAGAAAATTCTAGGGTATGATCCTAAGAGTTTATAGTATATCCAAATGAAAAAATTCATTCCCTTAAAATCAAAACAGTCTACTGTATATTATACATCAATAAAATAATAAATGGAAGCTCTCTATGCTAGTGCTGTGAGAGTGGTCAAGCCTGCCTACAATCAGGTTACCCGATTCACCTTTAGAACTGGCACTTAGGAGCTTATCTGATGTAGACATATAATAGATATACAGATATATAGATAACCCAAATAAACCCGGGTTCTCTCACAGGATGAGTAGCAAGGAAATCGTTGACACTGGCATAGTAAAAGAAAGTAGGTGTCAAGAAAATGAGAACCAGAAGGCATTGTGACGATGTTTAGCAATGAAACTGAAGCAAGGAAAATATAAAGTTAGTTTAGTGAAAATTTTAGTATAACTTTTGCTATCTATGTAAAATGAATTCTGTAAGTAATGCTATTGATCTGTTTAAGAGAAATAAGGGTGTAATTTTCCAGTTCAATGATCTTCAAAAGATCAAGAAGGGGATTGCTGGGTCTCCTAGAGTGATAAACATTTAAGAAGTGCAGGGTGGGAAGAGGGGTTGGGGCCACGATGTGGCCTCTGCATTACAAAATAAAGCCCTGGGTGTCCTCGTTTCTCACTGTGGAAAAAAAAAAAAAAAAAAAAAGAAAGAAAGAAAGTAGGTGTCTATTTTGTAATGAGCAGAGCAAAGAGTTGAGCAGCTATTGCTAAATTCCTGTTCCTTGAGGGATTGCAGATGGTCATTCTTTTTATTTCTTAAGAGACTGAGACAGACATGGCTCCCCAAATGCTCACAACAGCTAGGGCTGGTAGCCAGGAACTCAGTCTAGGTCTCCTGCATCAGGGGCAGGAACCCAACTCCTTGGGCATCACAGCTGCCTCCCAGGGTATGCAAAATCAGGAAGCTGCCAACCTGGAGCTGGAGCCAGGACTCTGATATGGGACACAGACAGCTGGGCATCTTAACTGCTAGGCCAAAAGTCTGCCCCACAAGGGATTGAGGGGCCAGCGCTGTGGCACAGTAGGTCAAGCCTCTAACTGTGGTGTCAGCATCCCACATGGGCGCCAGTTCGAGTCCCAGCTGCTCCACTTCCAATCCCGCTCCCTGCTGATGTTCCTGAGAAAGCAGTGGAAGACGGCCCAAGTGTTTGAGTCCCTGCACCTGCATGGGAGACCTGGAAGAGTCTCCCAGCTCTGCCCAGGTCCTGCCATTGTGGCCATCTGGGAAGTGAACCAACAGATGGAAGACTTCTCTCTCCTCTCTCTGCCTCTCAAATAAATAAATCTTTAAAAATAAAGTGGGATTGAAGAGCGTAGGCTCAGGTCATAGGTGTGTCTCAGGCTGGTGCCGCAGGGGGCTTTCTTTGGTCAGCAACAGGAGGCCAGGGGCGTTCTTCAGAGAATGCCATGATGGCAACTGGGCTCCTGCCTGTCAGGCTTATGCAGGTAGTCGGTTATCACTGATGGATCAGGGCCTGTGACATGTCTCAAAATGGAGCCTGGTGTGGGGATGCTAATTATTAGGTGATGTTGGGTCTGGTGAGACCTGACTGACCTGTGCACCACTCCCTTCATTCAGTGAGTTTATCTTAGTAAGTAATTGACTTGCAGTCATAGAAGTGGGGATACGGGAATTGCAAGCTAAAGGAGGGCCTCAAAGGCATTTAGAGAGAGGGGTTTCAAACCAACCCACAGTACCTACTTCGTGAGGCCTGCGGTCTGGGCGCCGGAGTCTCTCGGGGGACTGTACTGGCCGCGCGGCACCCCTGGCCTGGTCGTCCACAGCTCCCTTAAGCCCCTTCAGCCCACCTGGGTACCGCCACCTCCCGCAACCAGGCCCCAGGGCCCCCCAGCGCCAGCGCTGATGTCACCACCCCGCATCCCCGCCTCGCGCCGTCGTTCCCGCCCCGCCCCCTTTCCCGGCGTGCGCCGCGCCGAGGCCCCTCGCCCTCGGCTTCTGCCTGTCGCCTCAAGATGGCGGACACAATGAGCCGGTGCCGCGCCGGTTGTCCGTGAAGCGAGCGGGAAGAGGAACGGTCTGCGAGGCCCCAAGGCCCAGGCAGAAAAGCGTTGCCTGAGCAGGAGGAGGAGGAGGAAGAGGCAGCCCGGCTGCCGCCCGCCCTCCCGCTCGCCGCCAGCGCGGCGCCCGCCCCGCCCGGGTTGGCCGTTCACAAGCCCGCCCGCCCGCTCGCCGCCGGCCCCGCCCCGGCCCTGCGCCGCCGCTGCCTCCAGCAGCCGCCGCCATGAAGCTGACCGACAGCGTGCTGCGGAGCTTCCGCGTCGCCAAGGTGTTCCGCGAGAACTCCGACAAGATTAACTGCTTTGACTTCAGCCCCAACGGCGAGACGGTGATCTCGAGCAGCGACGACGACTCCATCGTGCTCTATGACTGCCAGGAGGGCAAGTGAGTGCGGCGGCGCCCTGGGCCCGGGGCTCGGTCCCTCCCTCCCTCCGGGGGCCCACGCTGCGTGCCGACTCCGGCCATCAGCCTGTTTTGCACTCGCTCCTGCCACGGGCGCCGCTGCCCGGTGGCCATCGGGAGACCTTTTCTTTCTTTCTTTCGAAATAATGGTAGTCACAGTGATAAGAGCATTCTTATTTTGTATGTCTCCGGTCTGCTCTGGGCGCTTCTGCATCGCTTGCCAGACCCCACCTTGACCTTGACCTTTAAACGCCCTGTCGGTGCATCCCGAGCCCAGCAGGTAGCTTTTTCCGCCCCCGCAGACTGTCCAGGGTGCTGGCGGGCTCTGGCCTCCACGCAGAACTGCAGCCTCGGTCGCCGGCGGCCGCGCTCTCTGCCCTCTGCGCGGTGACCTCGATTCAGTCCTGGCACCGCGCCCGGCCTCGTCCCCTCCGCCTCGCGGGCCTTTCTGCCGCCGCTCCGCGTGGGTTGCAGTCCTTAGCTATCAGGATTTATTTGTGGTGCCTCTTTGAGCCCCCTGGCCTTTGCTTCCTGCTCGAAGCCTTTCCCCCAAGTCCCGCAGACCCAGTGCCCGCGCGTTTACAGTGAACTTTTTTTTTTTTTTTTTTTTTTAAGCAACACCTGAAAACTTTTTCTTTTGCCGGACACAAATGAACTTGGCCGAGTCCCATCCCGATCAGAATGGGAGCTCCCGTTAAAACAAAGCGTGCATCATAGAACAATTCCGTTTATCCTCATGCACTTTTTTTTACACTTTATGACTTTATGGCCCACTTGGAATGATCAAAATTCCCATTCTGCTCATGAAACTTTAATGATGTCACAAGTCGTCTGAGACCCACCACACCTGCATCTCTTTGCAAAATCTTAACAGCACCGCACTGCTTTGCCTTTCCCCTGGGGACCTTGTCAGCCTTCCCTCACCCCTATGGAATCACTTCATTTCCCCTCACCACCTTCCCTTAGCAGGCCTGAGGGTGGTGGGTTAATTCTATGGCTACTGGTTTTTCAGACTTCGTTTTGTTACATAGGACAAGTTAATTAGTTTTTAAATACTTGGATTTTTTTTTTCTTTTGAAGAAAGCTGATATCTTTCTTTTGGAACTTACCTCCTCCTTTGTGATTTTGATTATCCAAAGTAATACTGTTTTGGATTGAGCTATAATAATCTTACCAATTTTTCCCCCCACTGGATCTATGAGAAAACATTACGTAACAGGCTCTGAATTTGCCTGCAGCATGTGGAAGAGTAGTCTGCAGTGAGGGTCCTTGGGGGCTAGGGAGTCCTTAGCTTGATGGCTACTTAGTTATTTGAGTCAGCGTTACTCATTTTATAGGTGGATTTCCTCCAGGGCTGGCCTCTAGAATCTGTTTGAAAGAGGGAGTAATGTTCAGATCTGTGGTGGGGGTCCCGATTGTGGAGTTCTGGAGCTTGAAGGAATTTGAAGTTGACTACCTTGAACTCTTTAGTGCTTGTCCACAGATGAGAACCTCTGCAGGGGAACCTTGCATGGAGGTGGATTTCAAAAGAAATGAAGGTTACAATAACATTTCCACAGCATTTCTTTATAGTTTGTCTCCAGATGTGGCATAGTTATAACTTATGGGGAAGGATGGCAGTGACTTGAAGTCTTGTTAAAAGTAAAATGCCAGCTTTATGACATAAGGCAGCTTATTCATTTGAGTTGCAATTTTACATTATTACAAGTTTACAGAAACAACCTATTTGGAAAAACTCCCATATGATCCAAAAACTGGTTACATTTTGCCCCATTTTCTTTATCATTCTGTAAGGAAATACATGTATGCATTTTCCCCCCAGAAACATTGGAGAATAAGTGGGAGGTGTATCAAGTCCCTTTATCCTAGAGTACTTCAATGTGGATTTCCTAAGTACAAAGACTTTTTTTTTTTTTTTTTTTTTTTGGGGGGGGACAGGCAGAGTTAGAGAGAAAGGTCTTCCTTTCTGTTGGTTCACCCCCTAAATGGCCGCTGCGGCTGGCGCACTACGCTGATCCGAAGCCAGGAGCCAGGTGCTTCCTCCTGGTCTCCCAAGCACTTGGGCCATCCTCCACTGCCTTCCTGGGCCACAGCAGAGAGCTGAACTGGAAGAGGGGCAACTGGGTCAGAATCCAGTGCCCTAACCGGGACTAGAACCCGGGATGCCAGCGCCGCAGGTGGAGGATTAGCCAAGTGAGCTGCGGCGCCGGCCTAAAGACATTTTTTTTTAAAGATTTATTTTATTTGAAAAGCAGAGTTACAGCGAGAGAAGACAGAAATCTTCCATTGGCTGGTTTACTCTTCAAATGGCCACAAAGGCCAGAGCTGGGCCAGATGGAAGCCAAGAGCCAGGAGCTTCTTCAGGGTCTCCAATGGGGTGCAGGGGCCCAAGGGCTTGGGCTGTCCTTTGCTGCTTTCCCAAGCTATTAACAGGGAGCTGGATCAGAAATGGAGCAGCCAGGACTTGAACGGGCATCCATATGGGATGCCAGCATTGCAGGCTGCAGCTTTACCTGCTATGCCACAGCACTGGCCCTGAGACATTCTCTTACATCACCAGAGCACAAGTTCTAAATTAGGGAATTTAATATTGGTACTATAGTTTGGGCTCTTTTGAATTTTCTCTAATCAGTTCATTGTTTCTTGTTTCTTTGTGATCTGTGACAAGTGAATGTGGTCTGGTAGGAGCCTGGGTTCTGGTTTAGCCTTGTGAGCAGGTATATGTCATTGGTCAAGTCAGTCCACTGGGTATTAGTCCCTTTAGCTTCCATAATTCTTTTTTTTTTTTTTTTTTTTTTTGACAGGCAGAGTGGACAGTGAGAGAGACAGAGAGAAAGGTCTTCCTTTACCGTTGGTTCCCCCTCCAATGGCCGCCGCGGCCGGCACACTGCGGCCGGCACACCGCGCTGATCCGATGGCAGGAGCCAGGAGCCACGTGCTTCTCCTGGTCTCCCATGGGGTGCAGGGCCCAAGCACCTGGGCCATCCTCCACTGCACTCCCTGGCCACAGCAGAGAGTAGCTTCCATAATTCTAAGTGATAATGTAAAGAAAAATTTTGCCACTAGTATAGATCAACATCAGAGGAAAAATGGTGTTTCTAAGGCATCATATTTTCACAAGATGGTGCTTTAGAATTTGGGAGATTGAAAATGACTAAAACAAGATTTTTTATGCTTAGTATTTTCCAGCTTTTCATTTAAACTTTATAAAGGAGTTCATCCATTGAATGAAATTTCAACTTGGAAGACTATAAAGAATATTGTTTGTGGTAGGTGATGCAAATTACTCAAAGAGAAGGCTTTAGTAGTGTTGCCTTTGTTCATTCCTAATTACCAGAATCATACTTTGAGAGTATATCTGAAAAATGTTGCTCATAGACTTTGAAGATCCTGAAATGGGTGTAATACATAGAATCTTTTAAACTAGGAAAGGGAGTGAAGTAACAGATTTCTGTTATTTGGAACACAGGTTAGTGTTTTGGATGTTTGAAACATACAGGCTAGATCTGAATTTTCCTTCCACCATACCTTTTAACGTTAGCTGTTCAGCTTCTGTCTTTACCATTGGGGATAGGCTGAAAGATGGGTTAAACTTCCATTGATATCTTTAGAGGGCAGGTGCACACTCAGGCATACTGGACTCTTGCTAGTTACCATGTAGTAACCCCATGTTAGGATCCTGAAAATAAATTTTGACAAAGTAGTGTTTGCTGATCTTTTTTGGAGGTAGTGTAATACTATTTCAGTAAAAGTAAGATTGTGGAAAATCCAGTGCGTTTGTCGTGAGAAGTCTTGTTTGGAAGTAGGTTTTACGTAGGGAAGCCTTTGGCTTTGTTGACATTCGAAAAAATTGAAAGTGCCAGTGATTGACTCCTTGAAGCTGCCTGAGTTATCTGGGTTGTTTAGGTTCCAAGAAGATTTTATAGTGAGAAGGTGAACTTTTCTTTTTCATAACCCTTGGTATGGGATTTTGGAATTTCCTAACACTTGATTGTAGGACATTATTTAAAGGCTTTCTTGTTTTTTTTGTTTGCATATTGAAGAGTTGTTCTAGCTTTCTCATCTAGTTTTACATAAATTTTCAGAGGTAAAAAATTAGTTTTGTCTGATTAAAGTGGTATTGTGACAGTATTTGGGTAAAGATTTTTTTTTAAGATTTATTCATTTATTTTTTAAAAGACAAAATGACACCGAGAGAGCTCTTTCATCTGCTGGTTCATTCCCCAAATAGCTACAACAGCCAGATCTGGGCCAGGAGTAAAGAGCTCCATCCTGGTCTCCCACATAGGTGGCAGGGGCCCGATCACTTTTTTTTGCTGCTGTCCAAGGCACATTAGCAGGAAGCTGGATGGCAAGTTGGGTAGCTTTTACTCATATTGGCACTGTGATAATGGAGTGACAGTTTTGAAAACAGTGGATTAACCTTCTATGCCACAATATGACCCCAGATTTACTTCCATTTTATTTGAAAGGCACTGAGACACAGAAAAATAGAAAAAGACCTTCCATGTGCTAGTTTACTCCCCAAATGCCACAACAGCCTGAAGCTCATTCTGGGCCTCCCACATTGGGTGACAGCGACCCAAGCACTTGTGCCATCACCTCCTACTTTGGGGTTTGCATTAGCAGGAAGCTGGAATGAGAAATGGAGTTGAGACTTGAACCTAGACACTCCAATATGGAATGTAGATGTCCCAAGTGGTTTCTTAGCTGCTGCATCAAATGCCTGCCCCTGGTTTAATATTTTATGAGATCAGTTTTATCTTGATCTTCAGGGTTTGGGAAAGAAACATTAAAGGAGCTTCAGCAAATGGATTGGTGACACTCTAGCTTGGATGTGTAATTTTACATTAAAGTGCAAATGAAAGAGCCATTGACTAATTTTGCTTGGGAGAGTTAGGCTTGCCTTCTGAAAATCTCATCAAATGCCTTGGACCAGTAGGCTAGGGAAGATGAATTGCTTTTGCCAGAACAGATTATACTGTATTACAGAAGGCAAGTAGTTTTGCCTCTAGTTTCGGTTTTGATAAATCATTGCCTTTTTGAAGAAGTATTGTAATAAGTGAACAGTTTAAGAAAACTTCTGGGCTCCTGGGTTTTGATGTATTTTCATATCGCTCTTTGATTTAAATAATGACTTTTTTGTGTGCCTTTCTTCCCAAAAGCTATATTTTCTTTTTTTCAAGGCTTACATTCAAACACTGTACTAAAGACTGAATTAAGCCCCTAGATTTATTTCTATCTCCTAACCTTGGCATTAGTTTTTCAAAGTCTTCTTTAGGTGGCTGTTGTATTTGATTGATTGTTGTTTCCTTTCTTTTGGAAGAAATTCTGTGTCTTTGTAGTGTTAGATCTGAACAAGAATGCTCATCCTCGCCACATCATTCAGGTACTTTTCTTTATATGCCAATGCCAGATTTTGGTGATGGCAGGTTTTTTCTTTTGTTGTTTTTTTGGTTTTTTTTGTTTGTTTGTTTGTTTGTTTGTTTTTTAATGTTTATTTTCATCTACTTGAAAGAGATTTTCCATCTATTGGTTCACTCGCCAAATCCCTGGAACCGCTAGGGGTCAGCTAGGCCAAGGCCATGAGCTCAAAACCCCATCTGGGTCTCCCACGTGGGTGGCGGGAGCCCCAGTCACTTGCGCTATCATTTACTGCCTCCCAGGATGCATTAGCAGGAAGCTGGATCAGAAGTAGAGCAGCTCTGACTGCAGCCAGCACTCTTGTACGGAATATGGACATCCCATCTTCGGCACCACAATGCCTGCCCAGGATTTTGATGGTTTTCTTTCTCTGTCCATTTCCTCATCAGACCAAAGAGAACCTTGTACAGTAAGAAATATGGCGTGGATCTCATCAGATATACTCATGCAGCAAACACAGTTGTTTACAGCTCAAACAAAATAGACGGTAAGTAAGCCTTCTTTTTAGGACGTTTTGGTCATGGTTTCTTTTGTTAAATAGTTCGTGGAATATTTGTGACTACTTCTGCTTTGGTTATGATTACTTTAGTTTAAATATTTTCCCATAATGGTAGTAATGCTTATTACATTGTTATGATTGAAGGAATGCTGGAGGCTAGCCACTGACACTTCTGAAGAACTGAAGTCTCCAGATTAGAGTGGGAAGTGAAAAAAGGAAGCAGCTAATTGTATTTATGGTTTTTACTCCTTGAAACTTGAAAGAATACTTTCAGACAAAAAAGGAAAGAATACTTGAAATATCAAGCTGTAAGCAATAGGACCTTCCTGTTCAAAATATATAGATTTAAGGAAAGTTTTAGCATATGCCTAATGTTTTATGAGCTGTGTCACAAAAGACAGTGTACTGACATTAGTTGTTTTTGGTTCCAGTGACTTTTTTTAGATCTGGATTTTATCCCTTTTTATTTATTTATTTTTAAAGATTTATTTATTTGAAAGGCAGAGTGACAGAGAGGGAGAGACACAGAGATAGAGGTTTTACATCTTCTCTTTCACTCCCCAACTGGCTGCAACAGCCTGGGCTGGGCCTGGCTGAAATCAGAAGCAAGGAACTCCATCTAGGTTTCCCACATTGGTGGCAGGAATCCAAGTACTTGGGTCATCATCTGCTGCATCCCAAGCATATTAATATTAGTAGGAAATGGCATTTGAAAAATGGAATAACCAGGACTCAAATCAGCCATTCCAGTATTGGTTGCAGGTATCCCAAGCTGTGGCTTAACTCCACGTACCACAGTGGCCACCCCCCTTTTTATTTTTAAATAAAGCTGATTATTTTGAAAAGAGAAGAGTTATTTTTAAAGATTTATTTATTATTTACTTGAAAGTCAGAGTTAACACAGAGAGAGAGAGAGGTCTTCCATCTGATGGTTCACTCCCCAGATAGCCGATCTGAAGCCAGGAGCTTCTTCCAGGTCTCCCACATGGGTACAGGGGCCAAAGGACTTGGGCCATCTTCCACTGCTTTCTCAGGCCATAGCAGAGAGCGGGATCGGAAGTGGAGCAGCTGGGACTCAAACTGGTGCCCATATGAGATGCCGGCACTGCAGGTGGTGGCTTTACCAGCTAAGCCACAGCGTTGGCCCCTGTGATAAGTCTAAATCAACAGATTATCTGCCTTGAGCTGCAGCAGCTAATTTTCATGTTAAGATCTTCTCCCCCTTTTTTTTTTAATTTCTCTCACTCGTTTATTGATTATTTCACTTTTGCGGTATGATTTTTTTTCTAGTGTCACTCAATAAGGTATTACTTTGGCAGTGCCTATTTTAAGCAGAGCAGTAATCTTTTTTTTTTTTTTTTGAGACTTTCCTGCCTGTACTTGATTTTTAGTAAGTAATATCATTTCTACTTTTTTTCTAAGTACGCAGTGCAGTTGATGCTTTTGGACAAGAGTATAAAATATTAGGATCCTGAGGAACATGTCTGTATGATCATTGGAATGACTGGTAAATTTCTTCTGTTGGGCTGTTTTCCTGAGTGATTAAATGAGGATTCTCCAAATGTGGTACAAGATGAGGCAAATGTATAGCACTTGCAGCTTTGCTGCCAGGCCTCTCTTTAAGGATGTTCGTTTCCTGTCTCAAGTGCATACTGAAGAGTTCCTCCAGCGCTCCGTTTCCTTTTGCCTGATTCCAGGCTGAGGTAGTAGTTTGTACAGTTTGAGGGTCTATGATACCACCCGGTACAGGAGATAACTGTACAGGCCACTGCCTTGCCAGGAACAGTGCGACAGCTACCAAGTGGGGTGGAGAGGATGGCGACGCCCTGCTCATCTCTGGGAAACCAGGTAATGGGAAGGAAGTCTTTTATTTTATTTTACTTTTTTTCTCTTTTTAGGGCAGGTGAGTAATTCCTAGCACTAGAAAAACTAGGAATACTTTGTAGTTGTAATTCAAGAAGTTGAAAGATGTTTTCTAGGGAATGCAAATAGAGTACTTGTTCCCTTTTGCAGGTTAAATGCCCTCTGATTGGAAAGCACCTTGTAAAATCCTGGGTGCTTTCAGCCTCTGTATTCCTGTGTTTTTTTTGCCTTCAGAATGTTCTTTTGGTGTTTGTACATTTCGATACTATTTCCTATTACCAGTTTCTTTACAATTTTTTCTTATTCCAAGTCTTTTTAGCATGATATTTTTCTACTTTTTGGACCTTTATTTCCCTGAGCACCACCATCTTTTTTGTTTACATTTTCAGACAAAAACCATTTGGTTTTTAAGAATGTTTGTCTTGTTTTCCCTAGGCACAAAGCTCTATCATTATTCCTTCCTTTGATATTGTCAAAACTCACTGCTATGACTTGTTGGTGTATTTCATGAGTTAGGTTTTTGAAAATGTTTTTAAGATATTTTTAACCCAACTTTCAATAGTACTTATCTTTTCATTTTGTTTAGTTTCAGTGTAAACTATGTATCCAGTTGAAGATTTGGGAGTGGTGGTCAGGGTTGGGTCACCATACTGTTGGAGAACCCTAGGCAAAAATTTGCAGCTGATCTTCAGTTTAGTGTGGCTGCTCCTTCCTCTGCACCTGTTTCCTTAGCAGCCAAATGTTTTTCTTGAAGGTTCACCACTCTCAGGGTACTGGACCAAGGTCTGAAACTATTGATTTTTTTTCCTCTTTTGGAGGGAAAGGGGCATGGTATATTTGCAGGTCAGGTTGCATTGTAATTATGAAGAAACCAAAGATTGGTAGTAAAGCAGTGATTTTTTTAAACACTGCCCTATATACTGTCTGCTGTCTGCTCTGCTCTTCCACTGCTGAGAGGATTCAGTCACCATGATGTATTCATATCTTGCTTGGGTTATGGAATACAGCGGGTTCATTTCATGTGGTCTTTCCAAGATGAAAAAGCAAAGTAAATGGTGCAATATCATCATACCTTATTTGTCTTCTTACAGATACTATTCGTTACCTGTCATTGCATGACAACAAATATATCAGATACTTTCCTGGACATAGCAAAAGGTAAGACCCAAGTGTTGTAGAAGTAGATATTTTTTGTCCCTGAGGCAACCTAGAAAATAGAAGAATAGAGAATTTTATTAGTGAATTGAACCTGATTCCTCACAGCTGTTTGGCATTTGTCTTATTAACTGTTCTTAGTCAACTCTTGATTTACTGAGGGAGTGGAAGTAGGGGTACGACATCAGAGATAAACTGAAATGTCAGTTAACATTGGTATATTTTCTATTTACTATTATGTAGGGAGAATGTGGATTAAAGATATTAAGTGAAAATTTATATAAAAAAATTAAATTTGGCATTTAGGAACACCAAATCTTAGATACCACTTGATGAAAGAAGGGTTTGCATGTTTGAGGCCTTCTAGTGTAGTTCTTATTTCAGCAGACCGCTATATAAAAATATTCCATTAGAAGATCTTAATGGGGATGCAAAAAAAAAAATTTGTCCTTTGTCAAATTAATCAAATAAATATTTGTTTATTTGATAGGCAAAGAGATAGAAACAGAGGGCTTTGGTCCACTGGTTGTTCCCTAAATGCAGGTGCTGGCCCATGCTGGCTGAGGCCAGGAGTGTGGTCCTGATTTCCTACTTGGGTGGCAGGAACCTAACACTTGAGCCATTAAGCATGGCCTCTGAGGTCTCTGCATCAGCTGGAAGCTGGAGTTGGGAGCCAGAAGGATATTGAACCCACACACTCTGATATGGAATGCAGGCATCTGAATCTTTTGTTACCTTTAAAAAAATTTTTTTAAGATTAATTTATTTATTTGAAAGGTGGCGTTACAGAGGGAGAGAGGGAGATACAGAGAGAGAGAGAGATCTTCCATCTGTTGCTTCACCGCCCAAATGGGCACAATGGCTAGGTCTGGGCCAGATAAAAGCCAGGAGCTTGGAGCTTTTTCTGGGTCTCCTACGTGGGTGCCGGAAGTGGAGCAGCCTGGATTCAGACAGATATACATAGGGATGCTAGTGTCATAGGCCATGGTGTTACCCACTGTACCACGACACTGGCACCTTTTGTTATTTTGAAAGTCAAAAGTTTGGCACTGTGACATAGTAGGAGGCTAAGCCTCTGTCTGCAGCGCTGGAATCCCTTATGGGCACCAGTTCTAGTCCCAGCTGCTCCTCTTCAGATCCAGCTGTGCTGTGGCCTAGGAAAGCAGTGGAAAATAGCCCAAGTGCTTGGGCCCCTGCATTCATGTGAAAGACCCAGAAGAAACTCCTGACTCCTGGCTTTGGATTGGCTCACCTCTGGCCATTGTGGCCACTTGGGAGTGAACCAGAGGATGGAAGACCTTTTTCTCTGTTTCTCTCTGTGATGCTACCTCTCAAATAAATAAATTAAAAAAAAAAAAAAAAAAGGTCTAATGGGGCTGGCATTGTGGCACAGTGAGTTAAGCTGCCACTTATGATACAGGTAATCCATGTTAGAGTACTGATTCAGGTCCCAGCTTCTTTACTTTGGGTCCAGCTTCCCACTAATGTACCTGAGAAGACAGTGGAAAATGTCTCTGCCACCCATGTGGGAGATCAGGATAGAGTTCTTAGCTCCTGGCGTTGGCCTGGCTTATCCCTGGCTGTTAGGGCCCTTTGGGGATTGAACCAGTGATTGGAAGATATCTCTTTTTTTCAAAAAAAAAAAAAAAAAAATTAAAATCAACCAACATGTTTCCTTTTTCTATATTGTAATACAGGTTATTTCTCTCTGTCCCTCATCCCAGTTTTGCCAGTTTTTTTCTCCAAGTTTTAATCATTTGGGATATTTCTTCCTGTTTCCATTTGTAAATGTGTGATAACCCAGGATAGTTCAGAGTGTTATGGAAGTCTGAAAGATGGACTGAGAACTCCATGTTATAAGTTGCATTTCATATTGGGCAGGCAGTTTCTTTGTTGCTGAGGACAGGAGTTAGCAACTGTTAGTTACATTGCAATTCCAGAAAAAAATGGTTTATGACAAGTACATGTTTTTGCATGTCTGCGTTCAAATGAATGCTCACAAATGTACTGTTTATAATTAAGAGTTGTTGGAGTTGCCTGTCATGAATTCTAGATTCAATTTCTACCTGTAATACATATCTATATAGAAATCTCTTCTTTGTCCCCACCTGACAGATCCCTCTCAGTGGTGGTTGTATTTTCTGGTTTAGTTCTTCCCTGTCTGCCTCTCTATTTCTTCATCTCTAACCCTTCCAATTCCTTCAACTCAAAATGTGTTGTTGGTTCACTTCCTTTCCCCTGCCTTCACATCCAGTGACTTACTAAATCTGTTGATTATACCTAGGTTTAACCTTTCGTGTCACTTCACTCTGTACTCTCTCCTTTGCATTCTGTTCTAGCTCAAGTCCTGTCAGGTTTGAAATTTTTTTAATCTAATTGAAAGGCAGAGTTAGTGAGAAGAGAGACAGAGATCTTTCATCTACTGGTTCATTCCCCAAATGGCCACAACAGCCAGGCTGGAAAGGCCAAAGCCAGGAGCCTAGAACTCCATCTTGGTCTCTGACATGTATGGCCAGGGCCCAAGCACTTGAGCCATCTTCAACTGGCAGTGCCATGACGCTGGCCCCTGTCAGGTGAATTACTGTCAAATCCTCATGAATCTTCCAATTGCATACCATCCTGCTACAGTATTCTGGTCTTTTCACAACCTCCTTCAAGTAAGCCTTAATAGCTTTCCATATCTGCCTGCTCCATCTTTCTGGAGTCAGGCCCTGTCTCTTCTGACTCTGACCCATTTCCCCAGCATTCTCTCTCCACACTCCAGCGAGGTGAACTCTGAGCTGTTTTCTGAACATGGGCTTCATGACATCCTATGTGGTACCTTCTGGAAAGGTGTCTTTGAAACCTCAAGTGTTGCTTCTTTCAGAAAGTCTTTTTTTATTATTATTATATTTTGACCGGCAGAGTGGACAGTGAAAGAGAGAGACAGAGAGAAATGTCTTCCTTTTCCGTTGGTTCACCCCACAATGGCCGCCGCAGCTGGTGTGCTGTGGCCGGTGCACCGCACTGATCCGAAGCCAGGAGCCAGGTGCTTCTCCTGGTCTCCCATGGGGGTGCAGGGCCCAAGGACTTGGGCCATTCTCCACTGCACTCCCAGGCCACAGCAGAGAGCTGGCCTGGAAGAGGAGCGACTGGGATGGAATCCAGCGCCCGGACCGGAACTAGAACACCGCCCGGGTGCCGGCGCCGCAGGCGGAGGATTAGCCTTGTGAGCCACAGCGCCGGCCTTCTTTCAGAAAGTCTTATATGGCCCTCTCTGGCCCTTTCTTGGAGCCGTGGAGACTAGAAAGTTAAACTTTTTTTTTTTTTAAAGATTGATTTATTTATTTGAAAGGCAGAGTTATACAGAGAAAGAAGGAGACACAGAGGAAGGTCTTCTATCCGCTGGTTCACTCCCCAATTGGCCGCAACAGCTGGAGCTGGGCTGATCTGAGGCCAGGAGCCACGAGCTTCTTTCGGGTCTCCCACATGGGTGCAGGGGCCCAAGGACCTGGGTTATCTTCTACTCTTTCCCAGGCCATGGCAGAGAGCTGGATGGGAAGAAGAGTAGCCTGGACGCGAATTGGCACCCATATGAGATGTTGGCACAGTAGGTGGCGGCTTTACCTGCTACGCCACAGTGTCAGCCCCAACAGTTAAACTTCTTTAGGGTTGGGGTCTTCTTGTGTTTCCTATACTTTTCAGCATAGATCCTTTGTATCAGGATTGACCTTCACTGAACTCTTGAGGTAAATGCCATGACATAAAATTACATGTCCATATGCATTCCGCTCATCTGTTTTATTATTACTTCAGTTTTATCAGGGAATTTTAATTATTAACAGTATCTTTAAAAATTTTAAGTTGAAGAGCTAGTACAAATGTTTGAATTATATTAGAAGAAATATTTTAAGTAAGTTATTTGTATAGCAGAGTATCCCTTATCTGAATTTCTATTTATTTATATATTTATTTATTTGTTGGGTTTTGACACATGTGTCTATAAATATTGAAATATATTGGGGAGGCCATTGAATCTCAATAGGAAATTCATTCATGGTTCATATTTATCTGAAGGACATAGGCCTGATTACTTTTAGCATACCTGTGTTTTAGTTGTGATCCATCACATAACGTCAAGTGTGGAATTTTTCTTTGTTTCTTTTTTTTAAAGATTATTTATTTGAAATGCAGAGTTTACAGAGGGGCTGGGAGAGGGAGAAGGAGAGAGAGAAAAAGAGAGAGGAAGAACCATCCACAGGTTCACTTCCTCAAGGGCCACAGTGGTCGGAGCCAGGATCTGGAGCCAGGAGCCAGGAGATTCTTCGGGGTCTCCCACATGGTGCAGGGGCCCAAGCACTTGGGCCATCTTCTGCTTTCCCAGGTCATTAGCAGGGAGCTGGATTGGAAATGGAGCAGCCAAGACTCAAACTGGCGCCCTTTTGGGATGCCGGCACCGCAAACTTCGGCTTAATGCTTTAACTCCCTGAGCCACAGTGCTGGCCCCAGCTGCTCCACTTCTAATCTAGCTCCCCGCTAATGTGCCTGGGAAAAGTAGCAGAAGAGGGTCCAAAGCTTGGTTCCCTGTACCCACACGGGAGACCAGATGAAACTCCTGGCTCTTGGCTTCAGTCTGGCCCAGCCCCGGTTGTTAAATCCGTTTGGAGAGTAACTGCAAATAGAAAATTAATCTCTCTCTCCCTTTCTCTGTAACTTTGCCTTTCAAATAAATAAATAAATCTTTTTAAAAAAAGAAGAAATTCACATCTTCAGATCTAACTCCTACCCAGACTTACTGGATTAGAAGCTCTAAGAATGGATCTCATCATCCTAGCTCGACCTTGCCTTCAGGTGATGCTAATGCCACATTAGCGTCTTGGCCACAGTGTTCATGTGATGAACATTGATGGAGTCCACAAACATCTTGTTAAGGAATCTTGTTCTGATTGAGAAATATTCAATACCATAAACTGTCCCTGTTGAGAGGTATATCCTTGGCTGGTGCTGTGGCATAGCAGGTTAAGCTGCCACCTGTAGCACAGGCATCCCATATGGGCTTCTGTTCAAATCCTGGCTGCTCTACTTCCAATCCAGTTCCCTGCTAATCTGCCTGGGAAAGCAGCGGAGGATGGCCCAAGTCCTTGGGCCCCTGCATCCACATGGGAGACCTGTTTGAATCTCCTGCTTCCTGGCTTCAGCCTGGCCCATCTGCAGCCTTTGCAGACATTTGTGGAGTGAACCAGCGGATGGAAGATCTGTCTCTCCATTGCTCTTTGTTAATTCTGCCTTTTGTGTAAATATTTATAAAATGAATTAAAAAAAAAAAAAAAGACATATGGGGGCTGGTGCTCTGGTGTAGCAGGTAAAGCCGCCACCTGCAGTGCCCACATCCCATATGGGCACCGGTTCAAGTCCTGGCTTCTCCACTTCTGATCCAGCTCCTTTCTATGGCCTGGGAAAGCAGTGGAAGATGGCCCAAGTCCTTGGGCCCCTGCACCCGTGTGGGAGACTTGGATACAGCTCCTGGCTCCTGGCTTCAGATTGGCGCAGCTCCAGCTGTTGTGGCCAGTTGGGGAGTGAACCAGCAGATGCAAGACCTCTCTCTCTCTTTCTCTCTCTCTCTGCCTCTCCTTCTCTCTCTGTATAACTCTCTGACTTTCAAGTAAATAAATAAATCTTTTTTTTTTTTTTTTTTTTTTTTTTTTTTTTTTTGACAGAGTGGATAGTGAGAAAGAGAGAGACAGAGAGAAAGGTCTTCCTTTTGCCATTGGTTCACCCTCCAATGGCCACCATGGCTGGCGCGCTGCGGCCGGCACACTGCACTGATCCGATGGCAGGAGCCAGGTGCTTCTCCTGGTCTCCCATGGGGTGCAGGGCCCAAACACTTGGGCCATCCTCCACTGCACTCCTGGGCCACAGCAAAGAGCTGGCCTGGAAGAGGGGCAACCGGGACAGAATCCGGCGCCGCTAGGTGGAGGATTAGCCTATTGAGCCGCGGCGCCGGCCAAATAAATAAATCTTTAAAAAAAAAAAAAAGATATATAGGTCAGTGGTTTTTAGTAAATTCACAGAATTCTGGAGCTGTCAGCACTATGTAATTCCAGAAAGTTTTCATTACCCGAAAGAGTAACCTTGTGTCCATTAGTCACTCCCCAAGTCCTTGGCAAACACTAACCTACTTTCTGTCTCTAAAAATTTGCCTATTGGGGCTGATGCTGTGGAATAGCGGGTAAAGCTGCTACCTGCAGTACTGGTATCCCATATGGTCGCCTATCAAGTCCCAGCTGTTCCACTTCCCATCCAGGTCTCTGCTATGGCCTGGGAAAGCAGTGGAAATGGCCCAGGTTCTCAGGCCCCTGCACCCGCGTTGGAGACTCGAAAGAGGCTTCTGGCTCCTGGCTTCAGAACGGCGTAGCTGCAGCTGTTGTAGCCATCAGAAATGAACCAGTGGATGGAGGACCTCTCTCTCTATTTCTCTCTATACCTCTGCCTCTAACCGCCTTTCAAATAAATAAATCTTTGAAAAAAGGAAAAAGATTTGACTATTCTAGACATTCTCTGTAAATGGAATCATACTAAGGCCTTTCGTGTCTGACTTTTATTTAGCATGTTCCCAAAATTACTCTTTATTGACTCATGACTCAGCACTTCATTCCTTTTTATTGTCAAGTAATATTCCACTGCATTGTATGGCGAGAGATATATGTGGGTGATGGTGGTAAAGCTTATTTATTTATTTATCTGAAAGGCAGAGTGATGGAGAAAGATCTTCCATTTGCTGATTTCATCCCTAACTGGCTGCAGCAGCCATGCCTGGGCCGGGTCAAAGCCAGGAGCCAGAAACTTCATCTGGGTCTCCCTCATGGGTGGCAAGGGCCCAAGTACTTCAGTCATCTTCCACTGCCTTCCCACATGTATAATAGCAGGAAGCTGGATTGGAGGTGGAGCAAGTGGAGCAACTGGGACTCAAACTAGCACTCCGATATTGGAGGCGGCTATCCCTAGCAGTGGATTAACTCAGTGAACCGTAACACCAGCCCCTGTAGGGTATATTTTCTTTATGTGTTAGTTAATAGACATTTGAGATTTTGTTTACTCTGACTATTGTGAATGATAGTATGATTATTGGTATATGTTTTTGCATGAACATTTTTAGTTCTCTTGAGTATATACCTAGAAGTGAAATTTCTGGGTCATAATAACTGTTTTTGGAAAAATGTTTTCTAGAGCAATTGTGCCATTTTACATTTCCATCAGAAATGTATGAGAGTTCCCGTTTCTCCACTATCTTTTTTTTTTTTTATATATTTATACTAAGGCTTTAAGTTGCTTTTTTCATTATACTAGTTGTCTTTGATTATCCCAGATATGCTTGTGTATGTGTATTTCTTAACATGGCAGTTTGGGACAACAGGTATATATAGGTAGGTGGAGTGGTTTAGAGTTCACATCCAGTTTTGCCTCAACTCCTATTTATCTTGATACTTTGCAGGGTGGTGGCCTTGTCTATGTCACCTGTGGATGACACTTTCATTTCTGGGTCTCTTGATAAGACCATTCGACTCTGGGATCTCCGGTCTCCTAACTGCCAGGTAATGGTACCTTACAGATAAAATTTTTGGGCATTTTCTTTAGTAGTCAGTATTATCTCTCCCTCTTAAAGGAGAAAGCAGTGGTTTTATTCTGGGATCCCAGAGTCTTCTTAAATATGGGAGAAAACCTGTTTTCCTGGTAGGTAGATGGTAAGCATACACCATAATATAGTTCAAATCGCATTGTACAGTGCGGCTTAGTGGTTTTTTTTTTTTTTTTTTTTTTTTTTTTTTTTTTTTTTTTAAGATTTGTTTATTTATTTGAAAGGCAGAGTTACAGAGAGGGAGGGGGAGAGAGTGAGGTCTTGCATCTGCTGGTTCACTCCCTAGATGGCCGCAGCGGCCGGAGCTGTGCCAGTCTGAATGTAGGAGCCAGGACCTTCTTCTGGATCTACCACATTGGTGTAGGGGCCCCAAGCACTTGGGCCATCTTCTACTGCTTTCTCAGGCCATTAGCAGAGAGCTGGATTGAACACGGAGCAGCTGGGACTCGAACCGGCGCCCATATGGGATGACAGAAATGCAGGTGGTGGCCTTACCCACTACGCCACAGAGCCAGCCCCATGGCTTAGTTTTTAAAAGAGAGTTTTCCTAGAGCCTTTGAGCTTCAACTTTTAGCCTCAGGAGATTTGTCTTTGAACTGTAATATTGTGTAGTTAGGATTGACTGGAAATCTGCTTGGCAACTTGGGTTTTGTTTTGTTTTGTTTTAGTTTCATTTTAGTTATTTTTTAATGTTTTGTTCAGTAGCTAGGCTGGTATCTGTTCATATCCTTTTCATAGTTTTTACTGGGAAAAGTAAATTGTATAGTGACAATATTTATTAACTGTTTTATTTTCTCTTAGGGTCTGATGCATCTACAGGGCAAACCAGTTTGTTCTTTTGACCCAGAAGGGTTGATTTTTGCTGCAGGTGTCAACTCTGAAATGGTTAAACTTTATGATCTTCGCTCTTTTGATAAGGTAAACCTTTGAAGCTTTGAGTTTGGAGGATGAGCTGAGAATTTTAAGAGCCTTTTTCTATGGTAGAAATCTGTGGTCGCTTATTAGAGAGTGGCAGAGCAGTGTTTCATCCTCTGCTTTCCTAGTCAGAAAGGAACCTAAAGGGATAGGAGTTGGTTCTGGAAGAAGGAGTTATTTATGTACCTTGGGTCTGGAGCTGTATCTCTATTTTGCAGGGGCCATTTGCAACCTTTAAGATGCAGTACGATCGGACTTGTGAATGGACAGGACTTAAGTTCAGCAATGATGGCAAGCTCATTCTTATCTCCACCAATGGCAGCTTCATCCGTCTCATTGATGCATTCAAGGGAGTGGTGATGCACACATTTGGGGTGAGCTTATAGCCTTTAAAGATGGCTGTTTCTCTGCTCTTACCTCTAGGGCTGAGAGTTGTGTTAGCTAGTTGTGGAGATCAGCAATTACCCAGTTACCATGGCCTGGGCTTGCATTTTCTTCCTGCACATTAGCTTATTCCCTTTGGATTCTGAGACCTCCACTTCTTACCAAGTGACCCAGATTTGGAATTCAGATATAAGTTAATGTCTAATAACAGACTTTTCTTGCTTCCTTGACTGGAATTGGGGATAGTGGTTAGATTGTAAAGGGTAGCAGCCATGTTTGGAACGTTGGCATTGTGCAGACAAGAAGAGAGTTTCGTGGAAAGGAACGTGATGCATATACTCCATCTGCGTTTCTAGGTAAATTTTTTTTTTTTTTAATTTATTTGACAGGTGAAGTTATAGACAGTGAGAAAGAGAGACAGAGAGAAAGGTCTTCCCTTCGTTGGTTCACTCCCAAATGGCTGCCATGGCCGGCGCACTGCGCCGATCCAAAGCCAGGAGCCGGGTGCCTCTTCCTGGTCTCCCATGCGGGTGCAGGGCCCAGGCACTCGAGCCATCCTCCACTGCCCTCCCAGGCCACAGCAGAGAGCTGGACTGGAAGAGGAGCAGCTGGGACTAGAACCCGGTGCCCATATGGGATGCCATCGCTGCAGGCGGAGGACTAACCAAGTGAGCCACAGCGCCAGCCCCTAGGTAAATCTTTTTATTAAGATAACTGCTCTGTTTTGTTTTAGGGTTATGCCAACAGCAAAGCTGTCACGCTGGAGGCTTCATTTACTCCTGACTCTCAGTTTATTATGATTGGTGAGCTGCCTTTTATCTGTTTAATAGATCTTTTCAGATTTCTATATAGAACATTATGCCAAGAATATAGCATCTTTATACCATTCTGATTTTTGGGTTCTTTATTGGAATTGGCATTAGTTTTGGTTTTCCCTGGACCAGCTATATAAGCACTACCTTATTAGTAATACTGAATTCCTGATATAACCCTGCATTCAGTTATCTTAGTAGGTACGGTCATGGCATTCACCCCCTTTGTATATAATTTCAATTTTCTTTTTTTTTTTTTTTTTTTTTTTGACAGGCAGAGTGGACAGTGAGAGAGAGAGACAGAGAGAGAAAGGTCTTCCTTTTGCCGCTGGTTCACCCTCCAATGGCCGCCGCTGCAGCCGGCGCACCGCGCTGATCCTGGCAGGAGCCAGGAGCCAGGTGCTTTTCCTGGTCTCCCATGGGGTGCAGGGCCCAAGCACCTGGGCCATCCTCCACTGCACTCCCTGGCCATAGCAGAGAGCTGGCCTGGAAGAGGGGCAACCGGGACAGAATCCGGCGCCCCAACCGGGACTAGAACCCGGTGTGCCGGCGCCGCAAGGTGGAGGATTAGCCTATTGAGCCACGGCGCCGGCTCTCAATTTTCTAAAAAATGCTTGTTTATTGATTTTCATCTACTTGAAAGGCAGAGCAACTGAAAGCCCAATGCCCACAGTAGCCAGTGCTGGGCTAGGCTGAAGCCAGGGGGTGGCCGGGACCCAAGCACCTGAGCCATCATCTGCTGACTCCCAGGCACATTAACAGCAAACTAGATCGGAAGTAGAGTAGAACCAGCATGCCAGTACAGGCTGCCAGTGTCCCGAGCAGCAGCTTAACTAGTTTTGGCCACAATGCCAAAATGAGCAAAAGTGACTTGCTCACAAATAACCAGGGTCAAGATCAATTCTCAAAATACTTTACCTTCACTGTCTTTTCTCCCTCTCAATTTCTGCTGAGGGCTTGGTCCTTGGCCTCTCCAGACCTCAAACATCTCTTTCCAAGTTATCTTTCTATTTGTTAGGCCTTGAGCTCTTATTAAATTTTTCTTTGGTCATTCTCTTTAGGTTCAGAGGATGGCAAGATCCATGTTTGGAATGGAGAAAGTGGTATAAAAGTTGCTGTGTTGGATGGTAAACACACAGGCCCCATCACCTGTTTGCAGTTCAACCCCAAGTTCATGACCTTTGCCAGCGCATGTTCCAACATGGTATGTGAATGACAGGTGTCTTCCACTAAAGAACTCTTTCTAGCTGGGTGGTGGCTGCCTCAACAGGAGCAGAAAGCTGTGTTCTACATAGCTTCATTACTAGCACCCAAGTTTACTTCTCAACTGGGGGCTTCCCTGTTTCAGCTCCCATTTTGTGGTTTCTCGTTGGGCTGGCCTTTCCATTTTATTCTCAGGATTAGGATCACCTCTAAGTTGCCAGGAGATTGCATGCCAGTTTTTGCAGTGGACTCTGCATTTATGCCTAAACCACCTGTGCTACGTGTGATAGCTGTTGTACTCCTTCACATATTATGAATTAGCCTTTTGTGGCTAAAAACTTTGAGTTCTCCGTTCCTCTTGGTGTATATTGAATTGGTCAGCAGTTCTTACAAGTAATTGTAACTCACCACTTAGAATTAAGTAAGGCCCTTGTCTCTTCCTAGATGTTACCAGCAGAACAAGGATCAGTGAGTTTTAGCTTCTAGTTTCTTCTTGGGATCTCTTAAACCTACCTGGGTATTTGGGGATGAGGCCTACACAGAGCACATTGTCCCACCCCCCACCTTTTTTCTTTACCAAGAAAGTAATGTCGGAAGAAATGCAACAAAGCCATCCAATCCGACCTCTTGTTTTTTCTGACTTGGGAGAAGGGTTGTCTGAGGTCATCTGGTACACCAGCAGTGAGGCCAGTTTCCCTGGACATCTCCCTAGTGGCACTCCTCTTTTTCCTTCTGACCTTTGACCTCTGTATTGGGTGTTAGAGGTAAATAGAAGCAGGGGAGAGTTTCTTTCACCATAGATGATCAGGGTTGTGTAGTCAGGAGGTTTCATCAGGCGGTAGAGTCCTCCACCACTGGGGCTGGGCACTTGGATGTTATGGGGTGGGATATGGGGAACCATCAGCAGTGAGCAGTTGCTGAGCTTTCTAAAGTTGACTTATGTTCTCCTTGCAGGCTTTCTGGTTGCCCACCATTGATGACTGACCCTGATGCAGTGTGGCTATTTCTGTACAGTGATGGTACCCAGCAGGACAAAAACTCAGAGAGGACTGAGATAAGAGTAGGATTGAATGATTGGACTGGGCTGGAGAACATCTTCACACGGCCTTCCCTGGATGTGCTGTACAGCTGCTCAAAAGAAAGAAGTTACTTTGCTGAGGTTCTTCAAAAGGACTCTTGGTGCAACAGACTCCTTGAGGCACAGCTTTTCCAGCTGTTACTGCACCAGGCTCCTCCAGAGGAGTGGCAGACCCATGATGAGGATATCGGGGGCTCTCGAGGCGCCTTCCATTGTGAATGTATTTGCTGCTGAGGAGCTGGTGGAGTCGTCAATTCTGCACATCCCTTCTCCCACCCCCACAAATGCATGGGAAACCACAGTTCTGGTTTTGAGATGCTAGGGCAGCTCAGTGCCCCTTCACCTCACCCTGCATGTCTTGTTACTGGGTCTCCCTGTGTTATTGTGGCATTATTCCACAACCATCATGTTTCTTAGGTGCCAAACATGTACAGACTACAAGAAATTCATGTATTTTGGGGTCAGAGAAAGGGACAGATTGGAAAGCTGTGCAGTGTGAAGGTGGGTGGTCTAGGGAGACCTCAGGCTCTGGGTGTTGGGTGGGAAAGGACCCAAGATCCTGAAAGGGAGGGAAGGGGGTAGGGCTGGAAGATTTAACAGTGGCTTGGTGTAGTCCCCCATCAAGATGAACCCACAGTCATCCTGGGTGCCTACTGAGCTGTTTGTACAAAGCAAGGTAGTAGTCTATTTTTGTACACGAGCTACTTCAGCTTTCCTGTGGGCCAGTATTGTGGAGTGAGTCTGAGTTGTTTACACTGATGCCTTCCCTGCTCATCACAAATGTGTACATAGTCTCCAGATGAGACCACCCCTTGCCCCAGCTCCCGACCAAGAGCTGGTTCTAGGCCTGTGTTATATGTTATATTTAGCCTTTTTATACATGACCTTTGACTTCTGTTTGTATTTTAGCACAGTGTGTGCACCTTCATTTAAATCTATCTGTGCACATACATGCATATATATATTATATATAAAATCTGTAGTTTCTCGGAGTTCAGCTGAAGGAGACGGAGTTGTGCAGCCTGGGAGAGACTGTGTCCTTGCTAATGTTTGCCACAAGTGTTAGTAAGTCTTCCCTATTACCTGTTTCCTTTTGGGAGACTGAATGAAGCAAAGCTTCTAGTGTTTGTTGTTTCCATGGCAGCTAAGTGAGGGTCTTGGGGCAATTCTCTAGTGTTCCTCAAGCCGCGCTTTGGGGCTCTCCCTGCAGTATTAGCCCCCTTTTTGCCTGGTGATGCTCTGTCTGCACCTGTATGTGTGTGACAGTCACTCTTGCACGGCTTCTTTGTCTGGCTTTTGGCATCTGAGGACAGGATGCTGGAACCAGAGCATTTTCAGTTTGTCTGACGTTTCCTTGCCAGTTGCAGGTCACTCCCATTTGTATGTCTGCTTTCTTGCTGCTTTTCCTTGCTTTCTCTTGGGAGATCAAGGGGCTCTAGCTAGGCCCTAGTTGAAATGAACTGCAGCTAGCCTATCCTTTTTTTTTTCTTGCATGACCTTCTTAGAGCGAAGCAAGGTATGCTTTTTCACTGTTCCAACCAAATATGTGTATGTAGGCAGCAGTTCCTGTAGATCCAGAAACTGAGATTCAACAAGACTCTGACTTGCCCAAGGGACTATTGGCTGCTAGGGGGTAAACAAAGCCATCTCTGCTTTTATTGAGCAGCGGGGATAGGCTGTGAATTGCTAGCACTTTTTTTTTTTTTTTAAAGCAATTACTTTTTGAGTTGTTCCCTAGACTGAAAGGGCAAGAGGCATACACCTTTCCTAAATGTAGACTGGAATCAGCAGCTGCCACAGTGCCACCCACTGTGTAGCTCTGCCTTCCCAGAGTGGAGGGAGGGACTTTGAGAAACCACATAATCTCAGCTGATGACTGCCCACCTGTGGCTTTTCAGGGTAGAAAATTCATGCTAGGAATAACCGTTCAGAGAAACTGAGTTGACAAGAAAGGCCATATAACTTCCACGTGTGCCACCAGAGTAGCCACCAAGCACGACTTACCCAGCAGAGGAAAACAACTGTGTAGGAGTTCCTGTGTGTCCAAACTTCAAAGTGTGTCTGGGCCGTGGAGGTGCAGAAAAGATAAAGCTGGGTAAGGTGTAACAGGGGAGGAGAGGGGCTGAGGCCTGGGGCCGTAGGGGTGCTCTCAGTGGGAGTCCGAGGTGCTCAAGCTTTCCTTGGTAAGGAGGGGCTGCTTGCCAGCCTCTTTAAGAGTCAGGGCCAAAGCATTGATTTGTATGTGACAGCGACACTGCACTACTCAACCACCAGCCAGTCGAGTATTTTTAAAAATTATTCCCCCTTGCAATTGTAATTATTGCTTATTAAGGAAAATTTGGGAATCACTTTGCCTCCCAAATACTACCAATGTTAATCTTTTGGTGTTAAATGTTCCTCTAGATATTTCTGTGCATAGATTTTTGTGTGTTTACATAGTTGTTATCTGCTGTACATACAATTTTATGTCCCTTTTGTACTTAACATATAAACATTTTTTTTCCATGTTACCAGTCTTAAATAGTTTTGTGGTTGTAGCCTCTCCCATCGAGTTTCTGTAGCATTGTGTGCCTGGTTCCCAGAGTTGAGGTTGGGGTGGCTTGTCTCCCATTAGTTCTCCTGTCTCATATGGGGCTGGAATGCTGTGAGAATGGATTGCTGGGTTCCAGGGACTGTCCCTGACTGCATCATGATGACTAAGTCCAGTGGGCCGGAAGGAGGAAGCCCTAGACTCAGCTTATAACCCCAGACTGTCATCAATAGCCGTAGGTCCACAAGTGATGAGTGGAAGGCAAGCCTGAGACTATCTTGATCTTCAAAATCTATACCTGGGCACATACCTTGGTCTGCCTGTTTCGCCCTGTTGACCTCAACCCTTGATCAAATTAACTGGAGTGAGTTTTGTCCTGCTAGGCCTTACCTTCTTTAGGGCAAGGATAGTCCTCTTACTTGGGACTCCTGCACTCCTGCAGGTCTGGTAAAAAGGCTAGCCGATGGCTTGGTAAGCCGTTGGTGAGAGTTGGTAGTTACTGAGTCCATGGCTCTTGCTCAGCATCAGAACTGCAGGACCTACTTCCTGCCTCTCCGGCCCTCACTAAACCAGGAAAAACTGCCCTTGGTCATTGTAGGTTGGCCAGTGACTCATACTTAGCAGAGGGAACATCCTGGCTTTGGTATGGTAGGCTAGGCATAGGCTCATTTGATACAGACTGCCTTCTGGCCTAGAGGGTGAGGGGTGGTTTGTAGGTTTTGGTCCTGCCGGGAGGCCTGAAAAAATAGCATGAATGCCCTTGCAGCAGCCACTTCAGCTCTCTTTAGCCTGCTTGCAATTCAAAGACCCACTACACCTACTCCTGGCTTCAGCATTGTGTGAGGAGGAAAAGCAGGCGTTAGGCTGGCTCAACAGCTGACGTGGGTAAGAGGCAGGCGCAGGGTGCTGCCCACACTTTCTCTTTCTGGGGAGCAGGGCTGGCTGTGCTGAGGCAGGAGGAAGTAAAACTGCGAGCTGGTGGGGCGGCACTCCTGCATTTGCTGCCTGACTGCAGGAGTCCTGAGGCTGGCCCGAACTTCAAGTGCCATTCATCAGGGCCCAGGTCGGGACACGCTCAGGCCTAGAGGTCCTGGACTGTGGATTCCAGCCTCATGAAAACCAGGAAATGTTTGATGTACTTTTCCTTATCTCCCTGGAGATATGTATAGGAAGTGAAATTGAAAATGAGTTAATGGGCCAGAAGGGGCATCTGAGAGCCTCTCAGAGGAGTTAAGTCTACAAGTTTCACCATGTGCTCTATTGGCTCTTCTGCCCTGCTGTAGTCCAGGGCTGGGAACTGCCTTAATTGTAAACTAAGCTAGGGGCTGCATCTGGGAAGAATCAGATAAACTGAAGTCTTGAAGGCTTCCTGGATACCTGAGCCTTCGAAGTCAGAGATGATGAACAGACCTGCCAGACTATAGGGCCCCAACTAATGTGTTTCCCATTAAATCAAGCTTTATAGATACTTAAGCAATTGAAAACGCAGCTATGATAAGTAGAGAGCTCATTTCCATTCTTTGGGCTCATCAGAGCTAAGAACCAGGGAGACTGGAGTCGAGTCCTGACCATGTGCACACTTGCAAGGTAGACCTCAGAGTAACCCACTGGAAGGTAATAAACGGCAAAGGTGTTCTTGATCCAAGCTGTACATCAACTCACCACTCACAAGGGCTCTTCTGTGTACAAATATTTAATAATTGGGAGCAACAAAGCAGAGGCATGGCTGGGCATCAGACTGCTGGGGCCAGGGACAAGCAGCCAGTCAAGTGACCAGATTGCACTCCCCTACCAACAAGCTCTGGGAACTCCTCTCGTCCCTATTTGCTGTCCCCAGTGCCTCTGCCCTGCCTCTGGTGGCAGAGGATGGCAGGGCAGGACCTGAGCTGGTCTCAGGGGCTGTCTTTCACAATGGCTGTCGCAGCAGATGAGAGATTGTCCCCAAAGATTTCCCCAAGACACCCTGTGTGGTCCTCGGGTTGAATGGATGCCTTGGTATTTGTGGCATGGAGACCTGAATCCAAATGGGCTGCCCCTCTTTGCATCTCAGGCTAATAACCCGAATCCAGGCTTCCGTATCTGAGAATCCTACCTTGGGCTGTGGAGAATCCTGTTTTAAGGAGATTTGCACGGGTTTCTCCTAAGTTGTAAAGTACCCTGGCCAGAGGGGTGTTACTGCAAAAGCGCAGCCTGGTGGGCTGGGCTCTGTGTACCCTGCCAGCCCTGACACCTGGTATAAATATTTCCCCTTGAAATCAGTATGAATTGGGGTGGAAGGCAAGGATGCAGAGCTATGGTACGGCAGGGCAGACAGGTCTGCTCTTGGCCACGGTGGAGGGATGCCCAGACTGCACCTGGCTGTGGAATGGTTCTGGGTCGCAGGGTCTGAATTCTCAGCGGCCACTGCCTCTTTGGTCATTGCTATGCAAGGGGATCACGAACACGGAGACGTCATCGTAGGACACCTGCCTTTGTCCTGTGGGACTGTCCTCCTTCCCCTGTGTACTGTGTATCAGCATTTGGGCCAGCTCCGAAAACCTGCAAAGACCATCCTGTACTTCAGGGGCAGAACAAAGGGACAAGGCCAGCTCTCTGGGAAGGCTTACTGCACAGAACTGGACACCTGGGGATCTGACAATCCTGGGAGGACTGTGGGAATTTTGGGAAACCCAGTCTCACTCACATACACACACACCACCCTGCCACCACCCCAGAAGCTTGAGACAGGCCTGGTCCTGGCCACCAATCAGGCCCATTATTTCTAGAGTGTTCACAGCCCTAACTGCTTGGTGTTGTTGCTGGCACTGGCCCAAGCCAAGGCAGGTCCTGGGAATATGGTACCTGTGTGGGTCTTCATGGTTTCCAGGAAGGAAGCTCCTCACCAGCCGTGCCACCTGCTCATTAGACAGGACATCCCAGAGCCCATCAGTTGCCATGACAATCACATCCTCCTCCTGTAGCTCCAGCTGGTCCATATTCAGCACAGTTACCTGCAAGTTAAGCCTGAGGATCCTTCAGCGCCCCCTTCCTGGCTCCCATCAGCCTCACTGCCTGCCTTCCTGGGTAGATGGAAGGTAGAACGGACTATGTGGCCCCCTTACCTGTGGGACGGAGAGCAAGAAGGGCTTGAGGTGGATGTTCGTGTCCAGGACTCTGAGCTGATGGTCTCCTAGGCCCCGGGAGACAGCCAGCGTGCCCAGTAACCGAGCCTGGGGGCAAGGAAGGTATTAGGTGACAGCAAACAGCTCCAGCAAAATGCCCCAGTGCAGGCTAGCACTGCAGAGCATGGGTGGACCATGGCCCTTGGACCCTGGCCCAGGACACCAGCCACAGCCACCAGTAGGAGAGCTCCCACAGCTGTCAGGGGGCAACTGAGGAATTCTTGGAGGGGTTCGGGCACTGACCTGCCTACCCTGTCCGTGGATCAGTGGGTACTTGAGATCCGCCTTCTCCACGCGTTTGTAGCTCCTACCGGGAACAGATGCAGCATCCACCCAGGTCCCATGCTCCCATCTCAGGGCCCAGCCACCACACCCTTAGAGCACCCACCCTGCCCGATGGAAGGAGATTGCCCCGGGCGCACAGCTGGGCTTAGACCCCAGGGATCTCTCCACCATGTCCTTCCACCCGACCCTGCTCACCAGCCGCTCATGTGGTGATCCCGGAACAAAACCTTCTGCCCCAAGTCATCCCCTTTCAGTCGCCGAGGGAACTCCAGTCTGGTGAACTCACCCGCCAGAAGCTCAGGGCAGACAAAGGCCTGAGGTGGGAGGCCGTGCTTGGGTCAGGCTCCCTCCCGTGACCCTGTATGGCCTCAGACCCAGGAGCCAGGGCTCCACAGCCTTCCCCTGCCAAGCGCACCTACCAGCTGCTGGATCCGCTGCCGCTCAGTCTCCGGAGTGAACTCGGAGCTCAGTGGCCGAACCTCATCTCGCCGCACCAAGATGGCCCTGGGCGGGGTTGAGGGGAGGCAGCGGAAGCCTATCGGGCAGCCTCCGCGTTCACCCATGGCCACCTCCTGCCATGACTGCCAAGCACCCACCTGGTCCAGGCTCATGCCTTCAGCATGGCCCTTAAAGGCTCTGCCCCCCCTGGTTCCCACTGTCCCCCCACACACTTGACGTCCACCAGCATCAAACACAACCCAGCACCTCAACCCTCCCTCGACTTCCATCCCTCGACTTCCAGCCGCTTTGCAGTGTCCCCGCTGCCTCTGGTGCCCTGCTGCCCACCCTCCAAAGGTTCACTCACCTGCTGTCCCCAGCATTGGCCACATACAACTTGCCCTGCAGGGACACAGCCACCAGCGCTGTGCAGCCACCCTCCTGGCCTGAGGCCTCCAGCTCTCGCCCAATCACCTCATCCTGGAGCAAAGCAAGTCGGCCTCAGTGCCTGCCAGTGCTGGCTCCATACCACTTCGCCCCACCCGACAGTTCACGCCTGGCAGTCCCAACCCAGAGTCCAGTCATGGCTCCAGGATCCCTGTGGCCAGGAGATCTAGACAAGGGAACTGCGACTCAAAACAGGAAGAGAAACCAGCCCCTGCACCAAAGACCACAGGCTGTGCAATGATGATGGGGGTAAAAGCACTCTGCACACAGTAGGCGCTGAGCGAGAGGGGTCAGGATGACAGTAATGGACGTTAGTAACGAACAAACCCACACATCTCGTCCTCCCAGTCCAAGGATCTGTGATGGTCGCCACGGTGCGCACCGCGGCCTACTCCTTCAGGTCCCTGGGGACAAAACCGGCCCTCCTTCCCCAGCCAGAGGCCACACTCACACACTCCTGGAAGGCGCTCTCCAGGGCCCCGACCACCAAGTCTTCGGCCTTGATGTCCTTTTCCTCCACAAACTGGGGGTCACTGGGGCAGATGCAGCGGCCACTGAGGTGCATAGGGGGCTGAGTGGCCACTATGCCTTCTACCACGGCCTCCAGCTGCCGGCGCAGGCACGAGTGCAGGGTGTTGGCAGCCAGGATGGCTGCAGCTGGGCCACCGTGCCCATCAAAGAGTGCCCAGTAGTGACCCGTCAGGAACTGCACGGGAAGGGCCTGGCGTCAGGCTCGGCTCGGCTTCCCCAATCGTCCCCTCGCCCAGCCTGAACTGGGTCAGAAGGGCAAGAGCCTCAGCCTACGTATTCTGGGGGAAGCCTGGGAGGAGGCCCAGGCCCGGCAGCTCTCACCTCCTCTGGGCACAGGCTCAGCCACTCCCGGTCCTCTTCAGCCCCAAACTCACACCGCCTGATGCACAGCTTCCCACAGGCGGCCTGATCCTCATTGAACTCCGACTTCTCTGCGTTGATGATCCTGAGGCCAGGAAGTGCTGAGTGACCCCTCGGGGAGGTACCTATGTCCCCCGGGCATCTATGTCTCTCTGGGCCAAGGGCTCCCTGGTGCTGTCCCTGACACAGCTGGACAACCAGGATGTAAGTTTCCTAACTTCGGAGGCCTCACCACCAAGGTGACGGTCTGCCGGCTCAGCCCCTCTGCAGCCAACCTGCTGACCCCAGCGTATCTGGGGTTCCCCTTCCCATCCCCTGCCCCATACAGCCTAGGCCATAATGCAGGTGAGAGGCGTGGGGGCGAGGGAGAGTGGATCTATGAAGCCGCTGGAAGCATGGAGCTCTGCTCTCAACTGAAGGCCCTAGGGTGCAGGTCCTTCCCCACCTCCAGTCTCCTCCCAGAAAAAGGCTGGGGTGGGATCAGGGGGTGGCTGTGAGGGTCGCGAGGTGCAGACGCGAAGGCACGATTCGCAGGTGCCTCAGCTCAGCCTGCGGTCCAGGCTGGCTCAGGCCGGGGTCGCGGGGTAGAGGGGGCCGAGGGGTGGGGGTCTCCGGGGTGGGAGCACTCACTCGGCGTAGCCTGCGTTCCAGGGCAGCGTGCGGCCCCGCGCCGGGCAGCGTACGGGCCGGGCGTCGGTGCGGCGCGAGGCGTCGGCCGCGGCGGAGCCCGAGCCTCGCAGGAAGCGAGGCCGCCGGTAGGGCACGGGGCTGGCGCGGGGCCCAGGCGGCCGCGGCGCGGGGAGCGGATCCCCCGGCAGGAAGCGGCGCCGGAACCAGCCGGCGGACATGGCGCGGCGGCAGGGGGCTGCCCGCGCAGCGCGGGGCCGGGGCTGGGCCGGACACCGCCGGCCGCCAGCCGCCCCTGGGAGGAGGAGGAAGCGGGCCGGGGGCGGGGCCCGGAGTGCGCGCGGCCCCTGTGCCGTCGGGCCCGGGGAGCCGATTGACTGGAGAGAAAACTGGAGGCCTAGTGGGCGGAGTCGCCGGCCTGCGTCACCCGCCTCCCTGGGCAGGGCTGCGCGGACCCCAGCACATTGTGGGCACTGACCTTTGAGAGGGGATGTCAACCGGGCCGCGGAGGGTCCTTCGGAGCTGTCCGCCGCACAGCCGCCAGCGGCCTCCTGCTGGGCAGGGGCCTTTCGCAAGGGGAGATGGGGACGGGATGTCCTTGAAGGTGTGGGGGGACACAGTGAGAGTGACTCAGAACAGAGCGTTCCCTCAGGCTGCCTCGTGCCCCTGCCTTCCCCATCCTGCGGGGCTGCTCCCCGGAAGGGCCAGTCGCCCTAAGGGCTGCCCCTCCAGTCCAGATGTCCGACACTGTATCCTCCCTAGAAGGTGACTGGGGACAAGAGGAATCTATGGGAACCCAGAGAGGGATCCGTGGTCCCCAATGGCTCCTGCTGGTCAGCATTCCGACCAGCAGCTGAGAGAAGTGAGACTTTAATCTGGGCTGGAGGCAAGAAGTTGTAGCCTCTTAACCCCTGGCTGGCTGTCACCCTGGGGTCAGTGGCAGGGTCCCCCTTCAGATCTGCGTGTCATCAGGGCACTCTGTCACCCTCGGTCGCTGGAGTCCACTCCCCTTCCCCCAGGGCTGGGGCTGCAGTTCACCAAGGGAGGAGGAGTCTCAAGGCCCCAGGAGGGGAAGTTTCCTGACACCCAGGGCTGTGCTGTTCCATTATGACAGTGTGGCTGACTCGAACCCCCTCCCACAGCGGATTTCTCTTCCCCTTTCCTCCTCCAGGAAGCCAGGGCTTGCCAGCTCAAAGCCCCCAAGCCCCCACCGCCCAGAACCCCCCCGGGACAGCTGTGTGAAGAGTCCTCACCCTCACTGCTCTTGCCAAGCTCGGGCACTTGTTAGTAGCCCCACTTCCTCCAAGCAGCCAGCCTGCCCCACTGGGAGTTCCTCCCACCCAAGGAGGGAGCTGCCTCAGCCACCCGCCCTCACGCCAGTTCCAGAACAGCCTGGGGGCTAACTGACTGGACCTACTGCAAGTGCCAGGACCCTCGGGAGCTGAACCACGTGGGCACCCACACACTGAGCCGCTGTGCAGTGAGGAGAGAAGTCCTGGGGGGGGTGCTCGATCCAGCTGCTGACAAAGCCAGTGGACGTTTCCCAAAGGAGACCTGGGCCAACTGTCACTGGGGCAGAAATGGACCAGGGATCCAAGGTGGGCAGGCTCAGCTCTGTCTGTGGGGGCACCTCCTCACCGCCATAAGGCTTTCAGTCTGAAATGGGAAGAAACAGTGAACCCACACAGCTAGTTTAATTTCCGCTTCTCAGTAAGGACAAGCACCTTTGCATAGGTCTGTGAGACATTATCTGTGTGCCTTTTTCTGTAGCTCAGTCTCATTGTGTCCTCTGCCTACTTTTCTTCTGGGCCATTAGCCTTTTTCTTAAAATTTATTTATTTCTATATATTTGAAAGGCAAAGTAGGCCGGCGCCATGGCTCACTAGGCTAATCCTCCGCCTGTGGCGCCGGCACCCCAGGTTCTAGTCCCAGTTGCCCCTCTTCCAGGCCAGCTCTCTGCTGTGGCCCGGGAGTGCAGTGGAGGATGGCCCAAGTGCTTGGGCCCTGCACCCGCATGGGAGACCAGGAGAAGCACCTGGCTCCTGGCTTCGGATCAGCGTGGTACACCAGCTGCAGCGGCCATTGCGGGTGGTGGTGGTGGTGAATCAACAGAAAAGGAAGACCTTTCTATCTCTCTCTCTCACTGTCCACTCTGCCTGTCCAAAAAAAACAAACAAACAAAAAGGCATAGGGAAAGACAGAGACAGAGAGGTCTTCCACTGCCTGCAACAGCCAAGGCTGGGCAAGGCCAAAGCCAGGAGCCTGGAACTCCAAAGCTGGGTCTCCCACAATGGGTAGCAGGGTACCCAAGTACTTAAGCCATCATCTGCTGCCTCCCAGGGTATACATTAGCAAGAAGCTGGGTTAGAAACACAGTAACTGGGACTGGAACGAGGTGCCCCGTATGGGATGAGAGAGAACCAAGTAGTAGCTTAATCTGAACCTATCACATCGATCTCTTTGTTTGATTTATGAAATCTACATACAAAAGGACATTAGTTCTTTACTTTGAAACTAGTTGTAAGTATGTGGTTTATAACAAGTTAATTGCTTGTGTTTTGGCTATGATGGTGTATTTTATCATATATTTTATTTTTTAATGTAAAATGAATTTATTCCTCTTTTATTTATTTAAATTACTTAAGAGACAGAGAAAGAAAGAGCTCCCATGTGTTGGCTCACTCCCCAGATATTCCCAATGGCTGGGTCTGGGCCCAGTGAAAGCCTGGAGGTGGGAGCCAGGAGCCAGGAGCCAGGAGCCAGGAGCCAGGAGCCAGGAGCTCATTCCTGGTCTCCCACATGGGTGATGGAGACCCAACCACTGGAGGCATCACTTGCCGCCTCCCGGGTGCGCATTCTCAGGAAGCTGGGATCAGGACTCAAACCCGGCACTCTGATATGGGTGTGGGGGTCCCAACCAGGTCTCAACCTCTAGGCCCAAACCTGCTCCTGATCTTGTCTGTCATGTTGTCTGGCTTTGGTGACATACTCAGAAGGCCTCCTCCACATCAAGATTCTACAAACTGCTCCCTTTGTTTCTTCAGTAGATTACTTTTCAAACATTTAGCTCTGACCTGCAAAACAATGTTATAATCATCTCAAGGGCAGACTCTGTGTTGAGAAACATCGGAAAGTAGAGGCAGCTCGTCAGCTCCGGGTACTCTGCTTAGCCCTGATTCATTAGAGGGCTGGGTGAAGGCAGCTTTCTCACCTTTCTGCCTGAAACAAGATCTCAGCCGGAAGCAGAGTCTGTTTGGGTATTTTCTTTTTCTTTCATTTTATTTGAAAGGCTGAGACACACACAGAAACAGAGACCGATAAGAGAGAGATTGCTAGCATGCACTGTTTCATTCCCTAAATTCCTGCAACAGCCAGGGCTGTGCCAGGCCAAACCCAGGAGCCCAGAATTCAATCTGGGTCTCCAACAAAGGTGGCAGGGACCCAAGTGCTGGAGCCATCACTGCTGCCTCCCAGGGTGCACATCAGCAGGACACTGGATTGGAACCAGAGTAGCTAGGACTCAAACTAGGCACTCTGACATGGGGTGTGGCTGTCCCAAGTGGCCTGCTCCTGGTTTGAGTCTCTGCATCCCAGGATCTGAAGTGGGGCAGGTCTGGACTCAACACAGATGAAGGGGATGAGGGCTGCTAATCAACAGGACTTCCCCAGATTTCATTTTTCTTATTTTTTAAAGATTAATTATTAATTTGAAAGGCAGAGTGACACTGAGGGAGAGATCTTCCCTCTGCTGATTCACTCCCCAAATGCCTGCAATACCTGGACCTGTCCAGGAGCTCAGAACAACATCTGGGTCTCTCACACGGGTGGCAGAGACTCAAGTGCTCGGGTCACCATCTGCTGCCTTCCCAGCAGACATGAAGCAGACATGCAGCAGAGCAGCTGGGACTCAGACCAGGCGCTCTGATATGGGATGCGGGCATCCCAAGTAGCGGCTTAACCCACTATGCCACAACACTCACCCCTGCTCCAATTTTTGAGTACAGAAAACTAAGATTCTTGGGTACACTCGTGACTGTGTTACTTTGACCAAATCAGCCGTCCCCAAACCTCAGTCTTCATATGTAAGATGCAGACAGCAATGCCATCCTCAGGGGCTGTCATAGAATTAAATCTGTCCAGAATATAGTTACGTGTGCAACGTGCACAACACAAAGACTGATGGTTCATACAGACATTTGTTTATCTGGCAATCACTGACCATCTGCCAAACATGTGGCATCTTTCTAGGCACCAGGGATACAGCAGGAGCAAAAACGTAACTACTGGTGGAGGGAAGACAATAAATCTACGTACCAGGTCAAGATAAAAGTAGAAAGAGGCAGGGTGAGAATTCAGCCAGGCGCACAGGAGGCCTTGCCATTAAGGGAGTGGTACCACCGGCCATCCTGCCTTGTCCTACTTCATCCATCGCTGGAGTTTCACGGGGATCATGACCTTATGTACTGGGTCATTCCTGTTTCCAGAGGGGATCTGTGGAACCCCCAGCTGCTCCTGCAGGTCTGTGAGTCCGTGTCAGCAGGACAGGCCCCACAAGGACTGTGGCAAGGGTGAGGGTGGGGCCCTGGCCTATGAAGCGTTCCCCTGCAGAGCAGCCGCAGAGACGCACGGCTTTATTTTCCATTGTGAGGGGTGGGCATTTGGAGCAGTGGTTAAGACACTGCTTGGGATACTTGAACCTCATATGGGAATGCCCGGCTCCTCTGCTTCCTGCTAATGTACACCTGGGAGGGAACAGGTGATGGCTCCAGTACTTGGATCCCTGCTATGCAGCTGTGAGACCCAGATGGAGTTCTTGGATCCTAGCTTCAGCCTGGCCTAAGCCTTGACCACAGGATGGTGGTTGGGGCATCTGAGGAATGAACCAGTGGAGGGAGAGCTCTGTCTCTCTGCCTTTCAAATAAATGAAATCAATGCAAGTTTTGCTTTGCACGGTGAGACCCGCGGTGATGGTGGCCGCAGCCTACACAGGCCCAGTCCTCAGTCATGTGAGCGCTGCATTCTAGGAGGGGAGGAACTCAGGGTCTGGGGGCCAGAGAACAGGGCGCTGAAGCTGCAGCCGGATACCAAGCAGGCCACCAGCGCCATCCTCATGTCTGTGCAACTCCAGGCCCAAAACATGGCCTCTTCTCAGTCTTCCTAATCCAAGGCCCTGGACAGGCTCTGGACCAACGGGGGTCATCCTGACGCAGCAGCAGTGGCCTGGAAGCCAGACTAAGTTGATGGCTGATGAGCAGCGGGCAGGCATGGCGCCACCAGGGCCAAGAGCGTTGGGAACAGAGACGGGCGTGCATTCGGAGTTGGGAGGTTCCTCAGGCACCGGGCTCTGGCCCGACTTCAACCTCTGAGCCTGTGGACACGCGGTTCCCTCTTTTCCCTTTGCTGGGCCAGGCCGTTCCCTTCTGCCCTCCAGGAAACCGCCAAAAGTCGCCTCCTTGCAGCCCCTCGTTCTCTGCGAAGGGCTCTCACCACCGGCATTGTTCCATCTCTGGCAGCCCGGTGGCAGGTCAGGTTGGGTTCCCACTGTGAGAGGCCTGCCAGCTTGGCGGGCCCGGGGGCCCCGTACCCTACATCCTGCGAGAGGCGCCCGGAAACGTGGTCCGGGGAAGGGATGGCATCCGGACGCACACAGGCACGCGCACGCATCCACTTTTCCCGGTTACAACCATATCCGCGCGGATCCAGCCCTGATCTAACCCCCCTGGTCTGGTGCACAGGCTCTGGGCGCCCACACACGGATGCACCCCCGCACCCAACACAGCGGGCTCAGCACGCGCGGCCGTTACCCGCCGACGCCCACGCACACCACTTCCTCGCCACAGAGGCGCGTGCACGCGCACGCACACGCAGATAACCCAGCCCCAAGCCCGCCCGGACCCAGGCGCAGGCTGCGCGCACGCGCAGCCCCGAGCCCCCGCCCCTCCCGGCCTCGCCCGTCGGGGGCGGGGCGTCGCTGGGGGCGGGTCCTGCGGCACCGCCCGGGAAGCAGCGCGAGGCTCGGCTGCCGCGGCCACATCCTCCTCCTCCTTCTCTTCCTCCTCCTCCTCCTCCTCCTCCTCCCGGTCCAGGCAGCGAAGCGGGGTCAGGGCCGAGCGGAGGGCTCCGACGGCGCGGGCGGAGCGGAGCGCCGAGCCATGGCGCACCAGACGGGCATCCACGGTGAGGGCAGGGCGCGGGGCGGGCTTGGGTCGCGGCCCCCGGCTGCGCCCCCCTCCCCTGCTCTGAGCTCCTCCCTCCCCCCCGGGCATCAGCTGAGGGAAGCTTCCTGTTCTCCTTTGCAGCCGCGGGTCGCCGGGGGCGCGCACAGCTGGGAGAGTAGGGACTTGATGTGCTTGGCTGGGAGTGGGAGTGCTTGTGGAGCGCAGCCGGCGTGGAAGCGTGTGTGTGCCGGGCTGGGGGTGGATGTGCCCGGCTGTGTGTTTTTATTCTTTTTGGGGGGTGGGTGCACACGCATGTACACGTCTTCTGTGTACAGTCCTGCCTGCGCGAGCTCGCCCGTGTGGGTGCCTTGCTTGTGCACATCCAGGCTGTTTGGACACTGTAGGCTGCCTGGGACCCTCTTGGACATCACGTGCACATGGCTGTGGGTGTCTGCGTGTGTGCTCCATGCAGGCACATCTCACTGTGCATCTGGACTTTATGTGGCTGTGAGTACTGGATGTGTCCAGGACTTGTGGGCGTGTGTGTGTGTGTGTGTGTGTGTTTGTAGGAAGCTCTTGACCTTTGCTCCTTCCAGGACTCTCACACACTCCTGCAGGCTGGGCTGGGGAAAACCTGGGACCGAATCCTCTCCGTGGGATGGGGAGAGTTCTGAATCTGACCTTGGCCTCTGACCTCCTCTTTTTGCTCTGGGATTTTCTGAGTCTGCCATTGCTAGGGTTAAGAGGTCTCAGCTCTAGGCTGGAAGCAGGGAAGTTTCCAAAGAGGGGCCTTATCGGGGAGGGTCCTGGCCCTGGATAGCTCAGGCCAGCGTCCACCCTCACCCTCACCCCTAGGAAGCTTTGGAGGCCAGAACAGCACGTGTACAGCTTCTCCTGGAGCCTGACCTCTTCCTTGGACAAGGCTGGGTGGGAAGCAGTGGCCAGGAGCCCTGATGCTGCATGTGCCTCAGTGTCCCCATCTCTCACTGGCCTGTGAGGGAAGAACTAGGCTGCTTGCTCAGACAGCCTGGTGGTTTGGCCATCAGCCACCCTTCGCACCACATGAACATCCCCTGCCCGTGCTGGCCACCACCATCGACCCGCCTGACCACCCGAATCCTAGGCCTGCGGTTGTGGCCACTTGGTGGCTGGACTTCAGAGAGGGTTTCCCAGGCTCCGCCCAAGCCTGGGCCCCGCCCCTACCACACAACATCAGGGAGAGCAGGGGCCTGTGTCAGGGCCAGCTGGGCCAGGTGGGTCATCTGCCTCCTGGAGGAACAAGAGGGGCCAGCTCTGTGACTCAGCCCCACAGGAGGGAACTGCCCCTTCCATCCGGGGTAACTGGTCCTGGCTGCTGCCTCCAGCTGGGAGGCGATCCTGGAAGTTCGCCTCGCCTCGTGCCTGCTGACAGGTGCTGGGGCCAGCGCCTTGCCTCACGGCCTCATTTCCTGGACAGCACAGGACAGGCTGTTCCCCAGCACTCCCTGTCTGCAAGCGGCCCACTCCTTCCCATGTGTGGCCTGGGGAGGTGGTGGTGGGTGAGATCCCCTTGGAGAACCATATTCCAGCCGTGCCCCGGCCATAGGTGTGGATCTGCTGACCGCAGAGCAGCGCGGGGCAGGGCAGGGACTTGTAACCCGAGGCTCCCTGGCGTCGGGGTGGGGTGGGCAAGGTGGGGGGTGGGTCATGAATCTTTGATGACAGAGGCTCCGGTGTCCCAGCCTGGCCTCTGGATTATTGATGGCGGATGGAGAGGCCTTGGGGGTGTGCAGAGCGAGGGCTCGCCCCCTGCTGGGGTGTCAGTTTGCCCAGGTAAGACTAGAAGGGGCCTGTCTGCCTCTCTCTGGGGGAGCTTCTTGGCACAGCCCTTCCTGCCGTCATAGCAGCGAAAATCGGTTGTTATTAAGAGGGGCGGCCTTCACAGAGCACCTTCTCCCACTTCTGCTCAGCGCTTTAGCCCCATTTCCTAGGGGAAGTTGCCGTTCGGGGTCCCGGAGGCCAGACCCGGGGCCCCAGCAACATGTCTGCCAATGGGAAGTGCACGGTGTGCCACCCGGAGCCCCAAAGGCCTGTGGCACTCAGCCCGCGGGCTCAGGGTCACTCTGTGAGGGGAGCACCTGAGGACATGAGTTTGTTTTCCTAAGGCACCCCCCCCCGCCCCTGCCCGCCCCTGAGCTGCCCACTCCAGGCCCTATAAATATTTTCTGACCTAAGCCCTCCAGCTGTGTCCCTGCTGAATTCTCTTGATCCCTGGGCCGCCTCAAGGTCACGGCGGCCCCGGGCCTGTTCACCCAGAGACCCGAGTGGGGCCCTTGTTCACGTGGCCCTGGTCTCCCCGTCCAGCGGCGGGTTTGTGACTTCCCACGCCCGCCCGAGCCTCACCTCTGCCCGGGGGTCCTTGCTCCTTTGCTGGCTCTCACTTCCCAGCTGCTCAGCCCAAGGACCAAGATGGAGTCCCTTTCCTGGAAGCCAGCCCTCCTGCCCAAGTGGTCCAAGCCCCCCCCTCCCCAAGCCCCCCAACCTGATCACAGGGCTGCTCAGCCTAGCTGGCGGGCTGGGTATGCGTATGTGTGTTTCTGTGCATCTTTGCACATCCATCCTCTTGCCTACACACGTGTCTCAGCCCAGCTCCGCGGTTGCCTGGGGACCACGTCTGTGTGTGTGTTTGCATCTCGAACGTGTGTGTCTGTTGATGTTTGCCCAGCTGAGTGTCCTCGTATGTGCTCCTCCGTGTCCTGTCCACGTGGCAGGTGTTATCTTCACACCTCCTGGACCGAGTGCGAGTTGGCAGTGGTGGTGCGTGTGTGGGGTGGGGGTGGCTGTAGTGCTCTAGGCACAGTGGGGGTGGGGTGGGTCTCTCTGCCTGTGGGTATGACAGTGCTGAATGTGTCCCAGGCCAGCCCACTGCTGGGCCCTCATGGGGGCAGGGGACAGGTGGAGGCTATTCCCTCAGACTGGCCCGCCTATCCCACAGCCTGCCCCATCTTCCAGCGGGCTGTCCCGTGCCCGCCTGCTCCACCCCGTCGGCAGACCTATCCCAGCCAGCAGGCCACCCGCCTGCCACTTCTGCTGGCTAAATTTGGGAGCTTGTGTTCGGTGGCCGTCTCAGGTTCCCAGTCACATGGGGGCCTGTATTTAACCCACTTCCCAGCTCGGCCGCCAGCCCCTGCGGGACAGAGCAGGCCCTCAGCACATCCCTGCCTACTCTCTGCTCAACCCCCGCCATGTTTCTTGTTCTTATAGCCACAGAGGAGCTGAAGGAATTCTTTGCCAAGGCACGGGCTGGCTCTGTCCGGCTCATCAAAGTCGTCATTGAGGACGGTGAGTGCCCCCATGGGGTTGGGGCACGGTGGCGGGTGGAAAGGGAGGTGAGTGTCAGCTCTGGCCTCCGTGGGAGTAGGGGTGACGTCACTAGGGAAGAGGACCCCTTCCCCCAGGGAGTGTGAGAGGTGGGCATGAACAGAGGTTGGGGCAGCAGACAGGGTCTGGTCCCAGGGTCCTGTGGGGCTCTCTAGAGGCTGGGAATTGAGATGGGCCTGCTCGGATGCTGGGCTGGGCCGGGCCGGGCTGGGGGCAGGCATGTGTGACTTCTAGCACTGCCCCGTGTGGCTGCTGCCACCTCCTGATTGGTTTATGGCCGCAGGCCTGGCCTGGCCTGGCCTGGCTGTCGGTCATGGGGAGACTCAGGAGTTGCTGAAATCCTTTCCTTGTGAAGGACCCCCCATGGTGGGGAGAAGGGACTCGCCCAGCTCATTCTGAGGACAGGATGGGCGTTCCAGGCGGGACTTGGCCTTGGCCTGGAGGGTTATGGGGGCAGTGCTGGGCGTGCAGGGGCTGGAGCTGAAGCTGAAGTGGGGAGGGTTTGAGAAGGAGAACCTGCCTGTGGTTGAGGTGGGGCGGAGGGCTCCTTCCCCTTCCCTCCAAGCCAAGCACTGTCCCTGGAGGTACAGACTGTGAGACTGGGGATGCGCTGGGCCCCCGCGTTCCCTCCAGCCCTTCTCGGGCACCGTGCCGCAGTGGGCACAGCTCACTGTTCACACACGGAGGTGGCTCAGTGTGAGGTCGGTGCCGAGCCCAGCCTCGAAGGCTTTAGGGCCGCAGACAGCTGGGCTGGGCTCCGTCTAAGCGGCTTCAACATCAGACGCCCGAAGAGGCTGGGTGGGGGTCCGTGGGGTAGGTCATGCATGAAGACCTCCCTGGTCGCAGGCCACAGCTGCCCCTCCCCCCAAGCAGCAGTCGCGCTGCTGGCCCCAGGCCTCGCCCTCCCTGTCGTCTCCTGGACCAGACTGCTCCGCACACTGGCAGCAGCAGGGGTCCCCAGTGGGCACTTCCCCAGCTCTGCATGATACCCGCTGGGTCGCTGGGAGTGCCTGGGCCCCGTGACGGGCATCCACTGCCCATCTCCAACCGAGTGGCCCCAGCGTGGCCAGAGTGCCCGTCTTTTCCGGAGAAGCTGTGAATTCCACTTCTTATGTAAAACTTCCCGGAATGGAACTGTGAACAGCCAGTTAGACAAAGCTGACAGTGCCGCTGGGGCCCACTCAGCCTGTGATCCGCGTCACCGAGGTGGGTGTACCGGGCGGCGGGCATTCCAGCCCTGGTTCTTGCTGTGTTTGGGAGGAGGCCGAGGCCAGAGAGAGGTGACTGGCCCCCATTAGGAGGCCCCCGGTCAGGTGGAGACAGCTCCCTCTGGCCCAGTTTTTCCCTAGTGAGGTCTTTGCACACAAACGGGTGGTATTAGGTGTCCATCTTTGGTCCCAGCCGCCAGGTGCAGCCTCGTAGGTCCCGTGTGTGCCCAGCCGGGAGCCCATTCAGCCATTCTGCCCCGGCCAGGCATTAAGAAGTAGGCTGCTTTTGTTTGGTGGCTTTGAGGGAGGGGCCTGCAGCTGGTAGCAGGGTCCTTGTGTGCCTGGTGTCTGGCAGGAGACCTGGCTGCTCCCACAGGCCTCTGCACATCTGTCCCAAGAGGGGCGTGCTGGGGTTCCGGGGCCCCAGGCTGCGGGGGGAGGTGGCACCGGGGCCTGGACACCAAGCAGCTGTGCTGGCAGGGCAAGGGGAGAGTGAACACCCTGAGCAGACGCTGTGTCGTTGGTGGCTCCGGGCACGTGGTGTGGGGCTTCTTCATGTGGCCGTGTGTGTTGGGTGATCTGTGTGTGTGCACGCATGCACGTGCGTGCCTGGCATGACCTCTCACTGGCAGCTTTGTGCCCTGACTCATTCCCCACCCGCACGCTCGCTCACTCACACAGCCTCATACCTTGGGGAGTTGGGGGCTCCGGGCAGGTGGGCTGGGTGGCCAGCAGGTCTGGGGCAGCGTGGAAGTGCAGCCGGAGCAGAGTCCACCGCCAGAGGTGAAGGTGGCAGGTGACTGCACTTTGGCTCACCCGGCCTCTGTCCCCAGAGCAGCTCATGCTGGGTGCCTCGCGGGAGCCGGTGGGCCGCTGGGACCAGGACTATGACCGGGCCGTGCTGCCGCTGCTGGACGCTCAGCAGCCCTGCTACCTGCTGTACCGCCTCGACTCGCACAATGCTCAGGGCTTCGAGTGGATCTTCCTCGCCTGGTCGCCAGATAATTCCCCTGTGAGTCCTGGGGACCCCTGCTCAGCTCCAGGCTCAGGGCCAGTGGAGGAGTCCAGGGGAGGCGGGGGTGGCTTATGGGGAGGTACTCTGGCTTGCCGCTGGTGAGCTGAGGCAAGCCATGTGAGGTCCGGCCCCTGTGCTAGGAGCTGAGGGCACAGCTACCAGAGGCCCCTGTGCTTGGAGCCTGGGGTTCCTGAGTCCTGCTGGGGCCCAGCCTGGCTGCTGGAGGTTGAGTGGCTGGGCTGGGCAAGGGCTCCCCCTGCTGGCGGGAGCCACTCTGCTGTGTCCCACTTTGGTGCTGCGCCCTCTGCTGGGGATGTGGGCACAATGTGAGGACCTGTCCAGAGGGGTGTCAAGGTTCTGCCCCTGCCCTTCAGGTGCGGCTGAAGATGCTGTATGCAGCCACACGGGCCACAGTGAAAAAGGAGTTTGGAGGCGGCCACATCAAGGATGAGCTCTTTGGGACCGTGAAGGTAGTCTGCCAGGCCACATATTGTGTGGGGTCCCAGGGCAAGCCAAGCTGGGGGCCGAGATGGGAGGGGCTGGGGAATCCCGGAGCTGCACCCTGAGGTGCCCATATGTGCGTCTGCATCCACATCCAACCCAACAGGATGACCTCTCCTTGGCTGGGTACCAGAAGCACCTGTCATCCTGTGCAGCACCCGCCCCGCTGACCTCAGCGGAGAGGGAGCTGCAGCAGATCCGTATCAATGAGGTGGGTGCACCCCTGAAACCTCTGCTTCCTGCGGGGGGCGCACCCTGTTTCTGTAGCGAGGGCCTCCCTCACCTCCCTGTGCCCCCAGGTGAAGACAGAGATCAGCGTGGAAAGCAAGCGGCAGACCCTGCAGGGCCTCGCCTTCCCCCTGCAGCCCGAGGCCCAGCGGGCGATCCAGCAGCTCAGACAGAAGACCATCAACTATATCCAGCTGGTGGGTGCCACTCCTGCCCTGGTACACGCTAGTGGGGCACACCGTCCCCACCCCTCCTCCTTACGTGTGTGTGCAAACGTACTTGCAGCCCCTGCTCCCACAAGCCTGTGGCCTGGCTGCCTCAGATCCCCTGCAGTTCATGGAAGCCACTGCCTGAGCACCCTTCCCACCCCCGTGTTCCTGCTTTGTGTCCCCGGGCCTCTCCTCTGCCGGCCCCTGGGGTCACCACACCCCTCAGTCCCCAGCCCTTTCCTGACCCAGCCTCTCTGAAGAGCCCTTGACCACCTCCTTCCCCAGGCTTTTTGTTGTTAATTTAAAAGTATCTGGGAAGTAGAGAGAGAGGCAAAGAATTGCCAGCTGCCAGCCCACTCCCCAGGTGTCTGCAGCAGCCCCCAGCAGGGGCCGGGAACCCAACCCACATATCCCACGTGGGTGGCAGGAACCCAATCACTTGACCCGTCACGGCTGCCTCCCAGGGTCTCCATTGGCAGGGGGCTAGAGTCAGAAGCAGGTGCTGGGATTCAGACCCCGGCACTCCGGCGTGGGACGTGGGCATCCTAACCCGCGTCACCAGTGCTCGCTGGGTGCTGAGCCCGGGGCTGCCCGCTTCCAGCAAAATGAGTCTTCTCTCCCAAGGCACTGCCTCCCAGACATGAGACCCTCAGCGCCATCCCCTCCGCCACCCTTGCTGGGAGAGCATCTCTAGAAGAGCCTTGAGAGGCACAGGATCAGGGCTGGGCCCGGAGCGGCCTCTGCAGAGGGCTTCCCGGGGCAGCCTGGCTACCCGGGGCGTGCTGGCCAGGAGACGGTCCCAGCAGCCTTGCCCTCTGGCCAGTCCCGCTGGAGGCGGGTGGGCCTGGGCCTTCCCCCTCCGGGTGCCCTCATGCGTCCCTTCCCCTCCCCCCTGGCAGAAGCTGGACCTAGAGCGGGAGACCATAGAGTTGGTGCACACGGAGCCCACAGACGTGGCCCAGCTGCCCTCGCGAGTGCCCAGGGACTCTGCCCGCTACCACTTCTTTCTCTACAAGCACACCCATGAGGGCGACCCCCTGGAGTCCGTGGGTGAGTGGCCGCCGCTGGGCAGCGGCAGGACCGGGTCTCGCCGGGTGTGCTGCTGTGGGGCACGGGCTCACCTCGCCATCCCTCCCCACCCCCCACAGTGTTTATCTACTCCATGCCGGGGTACAAGTGCAGCATTAAGGAGCGCATGCTCTACTCCAGCTGCAAGAGCCGCCTCCTGGACTCCGTAGAGCAGGACTTCCAGCTGCAGATCTCCAAGAAGGTGGGTGCCTGGCCCAGGGCCCTGCCACCCCGACTTCCCCATGGAGTCCCGAGCAGAGCAGGACTTACTGCTGCCATGCTGGTCACATGGGGCACCCGAGGTCACCTGCATGGCCTAAGGCTGCTTGGGCTTGCCACCGAGTCCTCTCCTTCTGCTGGGAGTCTCAGGCAGGCACAGCCCCCAGTATCTGGGTTCCTGGTGGGCGGGGCATTTCTGGGGGTGGGGTCTGGGAGGGGATCCTGGGTCAGGGTGTGAGTGATCACTGGGATTCCTTCGAAGGTGGGGGTTGCCAAGAGTGGTAACAGGGCCGCCGCCATGGGGGTGACCCCTGCCGTGCCCCATGCAGATCGAGATTGGCGACGGGGCCGAGCTGACGGCCGAGTTCCTCTACGACGAGGTGCACCCCAAGCAGCAGGCCTTCAAGCCGGCCTTCGCCAAACCCAAGGGCCCCGGGGGCAAGCGGGGCCACAAGCGCCTCATCCGCGGCCCCGGTGAGAACGGGGATGACAGCTAGGGCGCTGGCCGGGGCCGGTGTGCGTGGACTGTGCGGCTGCCCGCCTCCTCCCTCCTTTCCAGCCTGGCATCCAGGGATGGCTCCCTGTGGCGTGGACGGGCCAGGGGCCGCCGGGCTGGCGTTTTTGTGACCCCTCTCCATCCCTGACCTTGCTGTCACCTGTGTGCCCGAGGTGTCTAGGGGCCCTGTCTGGCCAGCCGGCTCCAGGGAACAGACGGGGGCTGGGGTCCGCTGGGGCTGGGGCAGGGGTCACTGCAGGGCAGGGTGGTTGAATGCTGTTATTTTCTAAAGAATAAAATATTTTTAAATCAAGACCTGTGTCTGGCTCTGAGTGGCCACCTCTGGCCTTGGGAACGGGCAGCGCTGTGCACACACCATGCCCTCCGCCAGCACGGGAGGGGACGGCCGGGTGTGGCAGGCGGCATGGGCCCTTCGGGGCACGCAGCCCCCCGCAGCTGCTGTGATGCGCCGCCGTCTGACACTCAGAGGCGTAAAGAAAACACAAGCTTATTCCTTATCACTGTGGGGCCGGCAGCGTGGGGGGCTTCTCGGGGCAGTCCGCATCACAGCGTCGTCCGGCTGCTGGCAGCTACCTGTCCGTCTTCAGAGCCAGAGAGACCTGCTCGGACCTGAGCAGAGGCGGCTGATGCTGCTGTGGCCACAGCGCCCTCGTTCTAAGGGACGCTGGTGTTTACACGCATTCTCCCCACCTCCTCTGCCTGTCTCAAGATCTTCCTGGCCATCATCCTGGCCAAGTGCCCTTATTGCAGAAGGAGACAGCTGCAGGCCCCCAGGACAGGTGGGGGGCCCCTGAGGGGACTCCATTCAGCTGGCACCCGGGGTGGAGGCTGGTGAGTGGACACCAGCGTCTCGGTGTCTCCTGTCTGGCATGTGCTGAGCTTGTGTCTCTAGGACATTGGCCTGCCCCAGCGACCTGCTCACCTGCCCTCAGGAGCATGGCTGCTGGAGGTGGGTGGTCGGGGGCCTGAGGAAGTCTCCCTCTGGCTTGGGGTTCCCCAGTAGCAGTGAGGGGAGGCCCTCTCCCGTGTGGGCACCGGTCTGGTCCCAGCTGCTCCTCTTCTGATCCAGCTCTCTGCTTATGGCCTGGGAAAGCAGTGGAGGGTGGCCCAAGACTCCCTCCCCCCTTTTTAGAAAAAAAGTTTAAGCTATTCTATTTATGCCAAGCAACTATCTTTTTTTTTTTTTTTTAAGATTTATTTATTTATTTATTTGAAAGGCAGAGTTACAGAGAGACAGAGGCACAAGGAGAGAGAGAGGGAGAGAGGTCTTCCATCCACTGGTTCACTCCCCAGATGGCTGCAACAGCCCAGGCTGCACCAATCTGAAGCCAGGAGCCAGGAGCTTCTTCCGGGCCTTCTACATGGGTGCAGGGGCCCAAGGACTTGGGCCGTCTTCTACTGCTTTCCCAGGCCATAGCAGAGAGATGGATCGGAATTGGAGCAGCCGGGACTTGAACTGGCGCCCGTATGGGATTCCAGCACTATAGGTGGCAGCTTCACCCGCCGTACCACAGTGCCAGCCCCAGAAGGCCTTCCTCTCTCTAACACTACCTCCCAAATAAATAAAAATCTTTTTTTAAAAATAAGTAATTTATTTGGGCCGGCGCCGCGGCTCACTAGGCTAATCCTCCGCCTAGCGGCGCCGGCACACCGGGTTCTAGTCCCGGTCGGGGCGCCGGATTCTGTCCCGGTTGCCCCTCTTCCAGGCCAGCCCTCTGCTGTGGCCAGGGAGTGCAGTGGAGGATGGCCCAGGTGCTTGGGCCCTGCACCCCATGGGAGACCAGGAAAAGCACCTGGCTCCTGGCTCCTGCCATCGGATCAGCGCGGTGCGCCGGCCGCAGCGCGCCGGCCGCGGCGGCCATTGGAGGGTGAACCAACGGCAAAAGGAAGACCTTTCTCTCTGTCTCTCTCTCTCACTGTCCACTCTGCCTGTCAAAAAAAAAAAAAAAAAATAAGTAATTTATTTGAAAGACAAAGTGTGGGAGACACAGATCTTCCATCCCAAATGGCTACAACAGCTAGGACTGTATCAAGCCAAACCTAGGAGCCAGGATATCTATCCAGGTCTCCCCTGTGAGTGGCAGGCACCCAAGCACCTGGGCCATCATCTGCTGCTTTCCCAGGTGCATTGGCAGGAAACTGGATCGGAAGTTGAGCAGCTGAGATGCGAACATACCTTCTTACGTGGGATGCTGGCTTCACCAGCAGTGGCTTGACCCACAATGCCAGTCCTGCCCAGAGCCTTTCTGGGGCCCTGCTGAAGTCCCTGGGGTTATAGAGAGAATAGCAGGGACCCTCGCAAGGCCCGGAGCAGCCTTGTTCTTGCCCGTTCCCAACACTGGTCCCCACCTAGGCAGGGAGACAGCACCATGGCTCCCATGCTCCTGAGCCAACTGGGCGCCTGGCATCCCCGGGAGGAGGCCTCGGAGGAGCAGGGTGGTGGATGTAATGCCCTGCCTCCTCCCTGCACAAACCCTATTTCTTTCCTTTGCCCAGAGACTCCCTCTCTGTGCCCGCTTAAAAGCTGCTGAGTAGCTGGCGCCGTGGCTCACTAGGCTAATCCTCCGCCTTGCGGCGCCGGCACACCGGGGTCTAGTCCCGGTCGGGGCGCTGGATTCTGTCCCGGTTGCCCCTCTTCCAGGCCAGCTCTCTGCTGTGGCCCGGGAGTGCAGTGGAGGATGGCCCAAGTGCTTGGGTCCTGCACCCCATGGGAGACCAGGAAAAGCACCTGGCTCCTGCCATCGGATCAGCGCGGTGCGGCGGCCATTGGAGGGTGAACCAACGGCAAAAGGAAGACCTTTCTCTCTGTCTCTCTCTCTCACTGTCCACTGCTGAGTGTGGGGCACCCACAGACTGAGCAAGCACTGGGCACCTACTACGTGCTGGACACCACTGGGCCCTGGGGGTACCGACAGAAGATCCCTGCCTTCAGGACACTGGCCTTCCAGCAGACGAGGAAGGCCTGTACAACAAGCCGTGAAGAAATCGGGGTGGTGGTAGCAGTAAAAACAATCAGTCCTACAGCTACAAGGGAAAACAGGTGGCGTACAGGCTAGGGAGGCCCCAGTGCGGGCTGCGAGGTTTGTTAACAAGGTCAGGGAAGGCTTCGTGGAGAGGGAGAGCAGGGACTTGACGGGGACAGAGGGAGGGGCCACATGAGAAGGTGGGAAAGTGCTTAGAGACAGAAGGTGCAGGTGTTCAATGGCCCTGAGCCAGGAGAGTGCACGGGTTGTCCAGGCGACGGCGAGGTGGCTGGAGACAGGTCCTGTAAGACTCTCGTGGCCACTGCATAGACTGTGGCTTTGACTCCAGCGGCACCTGTGGGAGGGGTCTGAGCAGAGGAGGGACCCCGGGCGTCAGGTCTGAACAGGTCTCTCCAGAGGCTGTGGGGCATGAGAGCAGCGGCAGGGCCATCAGAGAGGAGGTGGCAAGGGTTCAGGCCCAGGCCAGAGACACTGGGGGCCCAGGCAGGATGGTGGAGGCGGAAGTGGAGGGATGAAGGGGCCAGGTGGAGATGCAGCGTGGGAGGACCGAGTGCGGAGGCTCCGCCAGGGTCCCAGCGGGGCCAGCTGTGCGGCCGCCCCAGGAGCCATATGACTGTGCTCCGCTGGCACCAGGGGAACCAGAAATGCAAAAGAGGAGTTCCTGTTCCCAGCAGAGGTGACCAAGCCGTGGCCAGGCAGGTGAAGCCCCAGCCTCCTGCCACGCGGCTCTGCCCCTCGGGAACACGAGCACCCACAGAGCTCCGGGGCCAGGGCCCCCGGCGGCAGCCTCTGTCCTGACAGCACCCGTGGGCAGGTGCATGGGGGGAGGGGAGAGACCTCCTGGGATGTGGGAGGGCCCTGGCGTGGGGGGCAGCACAGCTGGCCCCATCTGGAGCTACCTGGAGATCAGACCTCTTGCTGACCCAGGGGTGGGCTCTGGGCCTTCAATCTGCCCTGGCCTCCCACAGGAGATGCGGGCCCCTGCAGGAGTGGAAAGAGGAAGGGGGAGGGGCTGCTTGCCACTGGCCTATGCAAATGGCCTCTGACTCAGCACGCCCCTCTGCTCCCTCCGGTGAGCAGGGGACAAGAACAAGAACGAGGACACTGCTGTAAAGCTCACTTCCTCTGAGAGCTCTCCCCCGGGTGCGGCTGCCCCGACCCCTGGCCAGATCCCCGAACGAGCCCCGGCTCCGGTCATGGTAGGACGGCAGCTCTCGGCTCCCTGGGGAAGGGGCAGAGGGTGGGCCTGGCAGCTGTGGGCAACAGTGGAGGGGGCTGTCACCCACGTGGCCCAGGGGACGCTCATGGGACCCCGCGGGTGCCAGAGCAGAAGCCTTTCTCTGAGCCGTGGGACCCATGCCCGTGTGGCGGGTGAGGGGCAGAGCCTAGGGCCCTGTCGGTGGGTAGCAGGGGCTACAGGCCCAGGGCTGCCCAGGGCCTGACCCTTTGCTGCCTGCCGCCCCTCTGATCTGTTCTGACCACAACAGGTTTAGGGCTCTCAGTCCAGGTGAGACGGACAGAGGCTGAAAGCTGCAGAGCCCATGGTAGCCCGGGGCCCTGGGTGGCAGCCTCATCCCTTATTGGGTAGAGGGCGGTAGGGAGAGGCTGGTGGTGGGGCAGAGAGGGGGTTTCAGGGTGGCTGGAGGGAAGGGAGCCAGCCACCACCTTGCTCAGGAGGACAGAGGAATGGTCCCAGAGCAGGGAGGGGCAAGAGGGTGAGAGGCCCAGCAGGCCTGAGGGCTGCTTAGCAAAGAAAGCTCCTAACGCTGGGTCTGCACCCCAGGCTTCAGCCCTGGCTCTGAGCCGCGGAGCTGGCTTGGTGATGGAGCGCACGTGCTCTCAGGCCTGGGGGGCGGGGGTGGGGGTTGGGCTGTGCAGAACAGGCGGAGGTGGAGCTGGGGCCTGGACCCTCACCCAGCCCCCTCCTCCCCACAGTGTCCCTTTCGAGGAGCCCCGTGGCCCCTGTCGCTGCTGGTGCAGGCCATGGCGCTGGCTGCGGCCCGGGCCCTGGGCACCCTGCCTGTCTTCCTGCCCTGCGAGCTGAAGCCCCACGGCCTGGTGAACTGCGACTGGCTGTACCTGAAGTCCGTACCCCGCTTCTCGGCAGCAGCACCCCACGGCAACGTCACCAGCCTTTCCCTGGCCTCCAACCGCATCCACCACCTGCGCGACGCTGACTTCGCCCAGCTGTCCAGCCTGCGGCATCTCAGCCTCCAGTGGAACTGCCCGCCAGTCAGCCTCAGCCCCATGCGCTTCTCCTGCCACATGACCATCGAGCCCAACACCTTCCTGGCCGTGCCCACCCTGGAGGACCTGAATCTGAGCTTCAATGCCATCACTACCGTGCCCGCCCTGCCCAGCGCCCTCGTGAAGCTGTCCCTGAGCCACACCAACATCGTGGTACTGGACCTCACCAGGTTTGCTGGCCTGGATGCGCTCCGCTCCCTGATCCTGGACGGCAACTGCTACTACAAGAACCCCTGTGGGAAGGCCCCTGTGGTCTCGGGGCCCCCGCATGGCCTGGGCAACCTCACCCACCTGTCACTCATGTACAACAACCTCACGCAGGTGCCCCGCGAGCTGCCGCCCAGCCTGGAGTTCCTGCTCTTGTCCTACAACCGCATTGTGCAACTGGAGCCTGAGGACCTGGCCGGGCTGAGGGCCCTGCGCGTGCTGGACGTGGGTGGGAACTGCCGACGCTGTGACCACGCCCGCAACCCCTGCGAGGAGTGCCCCCGCCGCTCCCTCTCCCTGCACCCCAACACCTTCAGCCACCTGAGGCATCTGGAAGGCCTGGTGTTGAAGGACAGCTCCCTGCACACGCTGGACCCCAGATGGTTCCACGGTCTGGGCAACCTCACCACGTTGGACCTGAGCGAGAACTACCTGTACTTCTGCATCACGGACACCACAGCCTTCCAGGGCCTGGCCCGGCTGCGCCGACTCGACCTGTCCTTTAACTACCACAAGAAGTCGTCCTTTGCCCAGCTGCGGCTGGCGCCGTCCTTTGGGAGCCTGCTGTCCCTGCAGGAGCTGGATGTGCACGGCATCTTCTTCCGCTCGCTCAGCGAGGACACGCTCCAGCCGCTGCTCCGCCTGCCCCAGCTCCGGAGGCTGCACCTGCAAACCAACTTCATCACCCAGGCCTGGCTCGGCGTCTTCGGGGCCTTCCAGGGCCTGAGCTTCGTGGACCTGTCGGACAACCGCATCAGCGGGGCTTCCGGGCCGGCGGCCACCGCAGGGGAGACAGGTGGCACGCAGCAGGTCTGGCTGCCGTCCGCTGACTGGGCTCCAGTCACTGGGGGCGGCCGCGGCTCTGAGGACTTCATGCCCCACTGTAGCAGGTTCAACTTCACCTTGGACCTGTCCCGTAACAACCTGGTGGAGGTCCAGCCGGAGGTGTTCTCGGGGCTCTCGAACCTCCAGTGCCTGCGCCTGAGCCACAACAACATCGCGCAGGTAGTCAACGGCTCGCAGTTCCTGCCGCTGACCAGCCTTCAGGTGCTGGACCTGTCCCACAACAAGGTGGACCTGTACCATGGGCGCTCGTTCACGGAGCTGCCGCGCCTGGAGGCCCTGGACCTCAGCCACAACCGGCAGCCCTTCAGCATGCGGGGCGTGGGCCACAACCTCAGCTTCGTGGCCCAGCTGCCCACCCTGCGCTACCTGAGCCTGGCCCACAACGGCATCGGCGGCCGCGTGTCCCCGCAGCTCCACAGCACCTCGCTGCGGGCGCTGGACTTCAGCGGCAACATCCTCAGCCGGATGTGGGCCGAGGGAGACCTCTACCTGCACTTCTTCCGAGGCCTGAGGGGCCTGCTCCGGCTGGACCTGTCCCAGAATCACCTGCACACCCTCCTGCCCAGATGGCTGGGCAGCCTCCCCAAGAGCCTGCGCCTGCTGCGGCTCCGAGACAACTCCATGGGCTTCTTCAACTGGACGGCGCTGGCCCTCCTGCCCAACCTGGAAGCGCTGGACCTGGCAGGAAACCACCTGAAGCTGCTGGCCAATGGCAGCCTGCCCAACGGCACCCGGCTGCAGAGGCTGGACCTCAGCTGCAACAGAATCCGCTCTGTGGCCCCCGGCTTCTTTGCCCTGGCCGTGGAGCTGCGACAGCTGAACCTCAGCAACAACGCCCTCCAGACCATCCACTCGTCCTGGTTCGGGCCCCTGGCAGGCGCCCTGCAGCTGCTGGACGTGAGCGCCAACCCTCTGCACTGCACCTGTGGCGCGGCCTTCCTGGACTTCCTGCTGGAGGTGCAGGCTGCCGTGCCCAGGCTCCCCAGTGCCGTGCAGTGTGGCAGCCCGCGCCAGCTGCAGGGCCTCAGCATCTTTGCTCAGGACTTGCGCTTCTGCAAGGATGAGGCCCTCTCGCGGGCCTGCTTTGGCTTCTCGCTGCTGGCAGTGGCCCTGGGCCTGGCCGTGCCCATGCTGCACCACCTCTGTGGATGGGACGTCTGGTACTGCTTCTACCTGGTGCTGGCCTGGCTCCCCTGGCGGCGACGGTGGGCTGTGGACGCCCTGCCCTACGATGCCTTTGTGGTCTTCGACAAGGCAGAGAGCGCCGTGGCCGACTGGGTGTACAACGAGCTGCGGGGGCAGCTGGAGGAGCGCCGTGGGCGCCGAGCGCTGCGCCTGTGCCTGGAGGAGCGGGACTGGCTGCCTGGCCAGTCGCTCATCGAGAACCTGTGGGCCTCAGTCTACAGCAGCCGCAAGACACTGTTTGTGCTGGCCCACAGCGACCGGCTCAGTGGCATCTTGCGTGCCAGCTTCCTGCTGGCCCAGCAGCGCCTGCTGGAGGAGCGCAAGGACGTGGTAGTGCTGGTGCTGCTGCACCCGCCCGCCCACCGCTCCCGCTACGTGCGGCTGCGCCAGCGCCTCTGCCGCCGCAGCGTCCTCCTCTGGCCTCGCCAGCCCAGCGGCCAGGGCAGCTTCTGGGCCCAGCTGAGCACGGCCCTGACCAGGGACAACAGCCATTTCTATAACCGGAACTTCTGCCGGGGGCCCACAGCTGAATAGCTCAAGAGCCACAGCCGGGAGGGGCTGCACCTCCAAAACTCCTGGCCTCCCTGCCTGGCATCCCAGCCTCTCACAGCTGCCATACAGCAGGCACTTAATAAATGCTGCCACGGAAGTGAAGGAAAAATCGCCACGGAAGCCAGGTAGAAAGAGCTTTTCCAAACAGGGCAGGTGTCGGGCGTGGCGGTGGGGGTGCTGCCTGGGTTTGCGTCCCGGCTCAGCTCCTGACTCCGGCTTCCTGCTAATGCGGGCCCTGGGAGACACCAGGTGACGACTCAAGTAGTTGGGTCCCTGCCACCCACAGGGGAGACCTAAACTGAGTTCTCAGTTGCCAGCTTCGTTCTGGTGCTGCCCCAAGCAGTTAGGGGAATGGGTCAGTAGACGGGAGTCTCTCTCTTCTCGGCCTCTTTGTCTCTCAAATAAATAAACAGAGTTGGGAGGCTGCTGGGAAGCATGACTCCAGCTGCTGCCTAGGAAGGTGAACCCAGGTGCACGACTGCTGGTTTCCAGCACAGGTCACTGCCCCGAGCTCACGGACGCAAGACGCACTTCCGGAGGCCTCGCACCCCTTGAATTATGGACACCCCCTACCCCGTGTCTGCAGGCTCTTCCCCATCTCCCATGAGCGCCCCCGCCACCTCGCCCATTTAAACCTCACGGCCTCCCTGCCTTCACTGGACCCCGACCAGTGCGATCCGAAGCGATGTCTCCCGAATCACACTTCCTATGGCCCCCATAAAAGTCCTTCTGACCTCGGTAGTTTCTACCTTTGGATGGGTCCACACTGCCGACAGCCACACGGCTGTCCGAGGCGTGAGTGGCACCAGAGAAGGAATTCTCCAGGTGTCCATGGAGCGAAGACAGGCAGCTGCCTGGGGGAGCTGCCATCGCACAGGACAGTCTGCGGGCCCAGGCGTGGCCAGCGGCTCAGGGCAGCCTAGCTCACGGACGCGTTTTCTGGGGAGTCTGGAAGTGGTCTCCTTCCTGGAGAGCAGGGGCAGATCCTCCACCCCTCCCTCCATGTATTCACACGCATGCGCGCGTGCGCACACACACACACACACACACCTACCTGCTCACACAGGGCCAAAGGCCAAAGCCAGTGCTCTGCTCTGCTAGTCCCAGGCACAGCTGGGTAGCCGGGCTGTCGTATATTGCTCTCGGGTGCCTGTCTCCATCACCTCCTGGGCTGAAAACGTCTTGAGAGCAGAGACCTTGCAGGTCTGGTTCATTTCCAGCTCCCAGCAAAGTCCCCAGAGGAGGAAGCCCAGGAGAACATTCCTTCCAACGCCTCGGGAAACGTAAGGCGAGTCCCGGGGACTGCACCCTCTGGTGGCCGTGTCTTTGAGCCCAGCCTGAGGGTGGGTCCCTCCCTGGGGCACGGTGCTCTTGGAACCACAGGGGATTGCAGGGTGAAGTCACCACCGGTCTCTGTGTTTCCACCTAGAGGTGGGAGCTGGGTCTCTGATCTGATATCAGAGGGAAGCCTCAGTGAGTGGCCTCCTGCCTACAAAGGTAGAGACTGGCTCTTGCCTCCCAAAACTGCAGGAGCTTGGGCTGGAGTCCCAGCCACATGTGACCTGGACCATCTGTGTGTTTCAAGTTTTTTTAAAAAATTTACTTTGAGAGGTAGAGCAACAGAGAGAGGGAGCTCCCACCTGCTGGCTCACTCCCCAAATGCCCACAATGGCCAGGGCTGGGCTGAGCTGAAGCTGAGAGACAGGAAGTCAGTCAGGCTTTCCACATGGGTGGCAGGGACCCAGGCACCGGAGCCGTCACGTGCTGCCTCCCAGGGTCTGCAGTTAGAAACTGGGCCATCATGTGGCACATGGATATCCTAACTGCTGGGTCAAACACTTGCCCCCTTTTCCTACAAAGATTTGTAAAACCTGGGGGACAAGTACTGTGGCTCAGCAGGTTAAGCTATTGCTTGGGCTGCCCATATCCCATGTCAGATCTCGGTTCTAGACCCAGCTGCGCCATGCTTCTGAATCAGCTCCCGGCTAATGCCCCTGGGAGGCAGAAAGTGATGGCCCAAGCGCTTGGGTCCCTGCCCCTCGTGGAAGACCAGGATGGAGCTCTGGGTTCCTGGCTTTGGCCTGGCCAGGCCCTGATTGTTGGGGGCATTTGGGGATTAAACCAGTGGATGGAAATCTCTCTCTCTCCCTTTCAAATAAGCAAATATTTAAAGATTTGAAATTTTATATAAGGGATAGAGAGAGAGGAGAGAGGTTGCAGTTTTTGATAGGCCACATAGATTTCAGTGCACAGCTGGGAGCTCCCTGCCCGCCGTGTGGAGACCGCCCATCAGAGTGTGCACCCCACTAGCGTGTGTGGAGTCGTGGGTAGTGACAGAGCCGGAGCCCTGGAGGAGCCTTGTCCTGGGCTGGCAGCCTGCACTGTCCTCACAGCCACACCTGCTCTTGAGCGACAGCAGAGCTAGGCCTGAGCCAGCAAGAGAGTGGAGCCAGTGTGGCTGGCCCAGGCCACTTCTAGGCCTGCTGCGCTCAGGCATCTGGTGGGAGGGCCGGCACTGGCTGCAGACAACTCCCCCTGTGGCCTGGCTGTGGCCAGCTCCTGGGAGGGGGTGCTTTGTCCTCCTTCCAGAGAATAGCTATGAGGCAAGTGTAGGCCATTTTCTTCTTTTAACAGTCTTCTTAGAAATAGCGTTCATTGTATTTGAAAGGCAGAGAGAGACAGAGACAGAGCAAGAGCGAGATCTTGCCTCCACTGATACATTCCCCAAATGCCCACAACAGCCAGGGCTAGGCCAGACTGAAGCTGGGAGATGGGAACTCCATCCTGGTCTCCCACATGGGTCGCAGGGACCCAAGCACTTGGGCCATCTACTGCTGTTTTCCCAGAGTGTGAATTAGGAGGAAGCTGAAACAGGAAGTGGGAGCTGGGAATCCCACATGGGATGTGTGTGTCTCAGGTGGTCTCGCCAGCTCGGCCAGACACCCACCCCACCTTCCTGTTTTTGGCCTGGGAGCAGAGCTTCTGGCGGGTGAGGTCCCCTGCTCTCTGCCCATCTGGAAGACAGTAGGAGGGGCTCTGGCTGGTATAATTGCCTTGAAAAGAACACAAGAGCAGCTGCTCCCCCAGGCTGGAGTCTCAGGGAGTCTCTTGGTGGCCCTGAGACTCTTCTGGCAAAACCAGAGCAGGCAGCAGGGCGCCGTCCAGGGCGCCACACGTGCTCACAGGAGGCACAACTGCCTGCCCACTGGTAGCCCTAGGTAGCAACCCCCCCACCCCCACGCTCCTGGGCCTGGTGCTTTGGGGGCTTTGGGGGAGAGAAGGGCCCTTGGAGATGAAGTCTCAGGACTCGGGTAGGAGGGAGGCCCATGGGGCTGGGCTTGCGTGAGTCGGAGGGTCCATGGCTCTGCACCACCCCTGCTCTCAGGCCCTGCAGGGCTGGCGGGAGGAGGCGGATCCACTGCTCGGCGTCAGGCAGGTGCCCGCCGGGCTTGAGGCTCTGGCCTCTGCTCTCCCAGCCTTGCCTGCCCGTTAACCCTGGAGGCAGAGGGAGAGAGCTCCGATCCGACTGCGGAGCGCTGACCCTGCCTCTGCCATCGCGGTTGTGGGCAGTTTGCCTTCTAAGGAGGGTCTCGTGGCCGCTGACGGTCTTACCACCCTGAGCCAGCTCCCATCTGATCGCCTAAGCTAAGCAGGCTCAGGCCAAACCCGACGTGGGCGCTCACCTGTCATACATCTTGGTCGGTGAGGGGGCGAGGCCAGAGCCACCTGCAGGCTGCTGTTGGGACTCGCGGGCACACGCATGAAAGGTTGGTGTGCAGGACCTGCAGCTGGTCTGGCTTCTGGGTTTTTCCCTTCACCTGGGTGGTGTCCTCCCGGGCCAGGGCTCCCTGCCCGCAGCACTGACAGCTCCGGAGGCATACGGGGTTCAACCCAAGGCACACAAAGCTGGGGCCAACCTCTGGCCACAGGAGCAGCACTGGGGCTCCTGGCAAGGCCTGTTTGGCGTTGGCCCCTGGGGCATGAGGCTTGGGAGAGCCTGAGAGGAGGAAGGCTCCATGCCAGGAGTCTGCCTGCTAAGACCTGAACACACTGCCTGCGCTGTCCCCGCAGGGCCCTGCTGGGTGATGACACTGGACAGTCTCACACCAGAGTCGCTCAGGAAAGCCCAGTTTCTGGGGTCGGCACCGTGGCGCAGTGGGTTAAGTCACCACCTGCTGATATCCCAATGGGCGCCAGTTTTAGTCCCGGTTGCTCCTCTTCCAGTCCAGTGCTGTGGCCCGGGAGGGCAGTGGAGGATGGCCCAAGTGCTTGGGCCCTGCACCCGCATGGGAGACCAGGAAGAAGCACCTGGCTCCTGGCTTCGGATCAGCACAGCTCCAGCCGTTGCGGCCATTTGGGAAGTGAACCAATGGAAGAAAGACCTTGTCTCTCTCTGTCTCTCTGTCTCTCACTGTCTGTAATTCTACCTGTCAAATAAATTAAAAAAAAAAAAAACAAAAAAAAAAAAAAAACTTTGAGAGAGATCTTCCAGACACTGGTTCACTCCCCACAATAGGCAGGTCTGGGACAGGCCAAAACTGGAAGCCTGGAGCTCAATCGGGGTCTCCCATGTGGGTAGCAGGGACCCCCGTCCTTGAGCCCTCACCTGCTGCCTCCCAGGGTGCACATTAGCAGGACGCTGGGTGGGAAGAAGAGCTGGGGCTTGCACCCAGGCACTCCTACGTAGGACGTGGGCATCCCAAGCTGCATTTTAACCTGCACCACATGCTCACCTGCACTGACTTCCCAGTTGTAAGCAGTTCACTGGCCCCATCTTTTGCCCCCAGATCCTTCTATCCCTGACTGTCCTTGTTTATTAAAATTTTAAAAATTTATTTGAAAGGCAGAGTTACAGAGAGAGAGAGAGAGAGAGAGAGAGAGAAGAGAGAGAGAATCTTTTATACTCCAAACAGCTGCAGAAGCCAGGGCAGAACCAGGAGCTTCATCAAGGCCTCCACATGGGTGCAGGGGCTCAAGCACCTGGGCCATCCTCTGCTGCTTTCCCAGGCGCATTAGCTGGGAGCTGGATTGCAAATGGAGCAGCCAGGACTTGAACCCGCGCTCATACAGGATGCTGCAACATGGGCGGCAGCTGACCCTGCCGTGTGCCCCAGCCTCCCCTCTCCCGATCTCCAGGACAGAGCCATCAGGCCTCGCTGCCCCAGCAGGTTCCGAGGCTGGCAGAGGGAGAGTGGGTCTCCCTAAGCATTCGGGCGGGAACGGGAAGGAAAGGAGGTGGCGAGGGACCTGGGCGTGGGAACACGCGGGACAATGGAAGGCCTGAGCGCGCCTCGGAGGCAGAGGGCTGGGAGAGCTGAGGCGTTCCCTGAGCAGGAAGGAACCGATCGGGGTTCCGAGGTGAGGTGACTTCCTCCGTGCCTGTGGCCTGCCTGGATGTATGGCTTTATCTGATCAGACTGTGACTCAGCCGGGTTCTCCCGGTGCTGGTCCCACGAAAGGCGTGGACCCAGGAAGTGCAGTGCACTCCCAGGCTGCTGGGAAGGGCGTGCAATGCAAGTCTGACCAGAGAGCAGGAAGCAGAGCTGCCCTGTCCAGAGCTGCAAGCCCGGCGGCCAGGCTGGGACGCTCTGACCTCTTGCAGTGGGCTTTTCTTCAGCAAACCTGTTTTTCTTTCTTTTTAAAAAGATTTATGTATTTGAAAGGCCGAGTGACAGAGGAGGGAGGGAGGGAGGGAGGAGGAGGAGGAGAGAGAATATATCAATATTCCATTGGCTGGTTCTCTCCCTAAATGACTGCAACAGCCAGGGCTGGGCCAAACTGAAACCATGAGCCCGGAACTCTATCTGGGTCTCCCATGTGGGTGCAGGGGCCCAGCCTCTTGGGCCATCTTCCACTGCTTTTCCCAGGCTCGTTAGCAGGGAGCTAGATCGGAAGTGGAGCAGCCAGAACTCACAGTGGCACTCCGATATGGGATGCCAGCGTTGCAGGAGGTGGCTGAACCCAATGCACCACAATGCTGGCCCCTACACCTATTCTTTCTAGTTCAGTCGACCTGGGAGTCGTCACTGGGGCCCCCTTTCATTCTGCACACGCTAGCTCAGCACCTACTGCATAGCCAGGGCCTACCGGGCAGCAGGTATTGGACTGGACTTGCAGATAAAGAAAGGAGCACACAGGTCCCTGACCTCAGGGAGATGACATTGCAACAGGATGACAGCACAAACGATTTACCAGGTATATTCAAAGGGCAGCACAGTAGGGGCCGTGCCCAGACAGGAATGCCTTGGCCACTACATGCCCAAGGGACTCTTGTCCTAAGGGAAGAGGTAGGAAAATTGAGACAGAAAATGCAGCTCACACTGAGGCCTGGAAGCTGGAGAGGACCTGGCTCTGCGGCCCCACTTTGGCCTGTGCAGCAGAGTGCACGAAGGAGGGCAGGACAGGAGCGAAGCCCGTTGTCAGCCTGCCTGGGGCACCTGGTCTCGGATGAGTGCAGCTGGAGGGGCCGAGTTTCCCAAAGGGGAGGGACATGCTGTGTATTTCTCCAAGGTCTCTGTTGGGGTGGAGGAAGCATGGCTGTGGAGGCAGCAGGAGGAGGGGCCCAGCCTGGGATGGGTTTTTGAGAACCCCGAGGACTTGTAAAGGTGCTGGTGGGGAACACGGAGAGAGGCCCAAGGACCCAGGGTGGCAGTTGGTGCTCCCTGCCTGCTGTGGGTCAGGTGCTTATCTCATACCCAGTGGGCAGTTGTCCAGAGGGTACTGAAAGCCCAGGACTGAGACGGATTCCATGGGCTGGGGTCGTGAGTGTCGGGTGCAGTTCAGACAAGCCCAGTGGGCCGTCAGCATTCTCAGGAAGACGCAGCCAAACCAACTGGGAAGGACCAGCTTGGGAAGCAGGAGTTGGCAGCCCAAGAGCCCAGAGGAGAAAGCTGTAAAAAAGCCAGGGTCGCCCACCTCCAGTCCACTGAAATGCAGTGGAAGGCAGGCAGAACCAGCTGCTAAGTTTGGCAACACAGAGACTAGTGACAACAGCAGCCTCCATGGGGAACACGGAAGAGAGACTGACCAAGGAGGCTACACGAAGAGGCAGGACAGAGGCGGGAGGCAGCTGGTCTGGATCTTAGGTGAGGGGAGCTTGTGTGTTTTTTAAAAAAATTTATTTTCATCTATGTGAAAGGAAGAGCAAGACAGAGCTCTCACTCACACATTAATTCCTCAAATGGTAACAACAGCCAGGAGTCAGGAACTCCATCTGCGTCTCCCATGAGGTTGGCCATTATCTGCCTCCCAGGATCCATCAGCAGGAAGCTGGATGGGACACGACAGCTGGGACTTAAACTTGCGATCCAGCATGGTGTGTGGGCGTCCCAAGGGGCGGTCTAAGCTGCTGTGCCACGGCCCCAGCCCCAGCCCCAGCGTGTGTTTTTTGGGTGGAGGACAAAGCCTGCTGCAGGTGAGAGTGTACGACAGAGAAGAAAGGAGATGGTCGTGGGAGCAGGCAGGCGGCGGTCACGGTGCAGTGCACAAAGCCCTTTACTTTGGCTGGAGGATGTGGTGAGGCAGACAGCCCGCCCCTCCTGACAGGCCTGACTTTCCCCAGAACTCCGAGGTCACGCAGGTGCGGGGGAGACAGCTGCAGCAGGTGGGGCGTTCCTGGGCGGCACCGAGGGCCCACACCACTCATGAGCAGAAAGCATGCAGCGAATCCGGCTGTTTCCAGGCCGTGCAGTACTGGGGACTTGAGGCATCAGAATGGGAGGGTCGGTTGTTCCAGTGGCCTCCAACGCCATTATACAGTTTCTATTTCCCTACAATACAGGCTGAACTTAAAGGGAGGAGGAAAAAATCGCCTTTGATTCAGAAACCAACAGTGCAGAGACCCAACACTTAATCAAGAATTTATTTTCAGGACTGTTTGTATTCTAGATTAAAGTTTAATTAATTTACTTCATTTATAAAGACAACTGTGGTGATTAGCTGGTAGGACGATGGCTGGGGGTCAGGTGCGGTACTTGAGGTCACGCTCAGGCCTGAGCAGACACCAGCTTGCTCATGCCTGAGAAGTAGGATTTCTCTCTCTCGCTCATCACTTCGAAATGCAGTGGCCTCCTGCAGAAGTTACACTCTGCAGAGGAATGCGGCTTCAGGTCCAGCCCCACCTGCTTCCACGTGGCCAGCAGATTCTCTGTGGGGAGCAGGTTTCAGACATTGAAGGGAGTATGAACGACAACCTGTGTCCACACAAAAGCTCGCATACGGTGTTCACGGCAGTGTCACTCCTGACTGCCACACAGTGGCAACCACCCCAGCGCTGTGGCATATCGGGTAATGCCACCGCCTGCAGTGCCGTCATCCCATATGGGTGCCGGATCAAGACCCGGCTGCTCCACTTCCGATCCAGCTCTCTGTTATGGCCTGGGAAAGCAGAAGATGGCCCAAGTCCTTGGGCCCTTGCACCACAATGGGGACCCAGAAGAAGCTCCTGGCTTCTGGCTTCGGATAGGCCCAGCTCCAGCAGCTGAAGCCACTTGGGGAGTGAATTAGTGGATGGAAGACCTCTCTCTCTACCTCTTCCCCTCTATAACTCTGCCTTTCAAATAAATAAATAATAAACAAATAAGTAAATAAATACAATGCAGTCAGTCCGTACGACAGACTTGGCAATGACAAGAAATGCTGTGCTCACCGCCACCATGGCGTGGGTGGACCTGAAAACCCGAGACTGTGAGCAAGCTGGGCGCTCACACGGAACGTCCATGGCGACCGAGGGCAGCCCAGCGGTTCACAGGGCAGGAAGGGTGAAGGGGAGTGGCCACTACTGGGCTCAGGGTTGGTCTCTGAGGTGATGGTTGCATAACATGGTGACCTTACTCAAGAAGCCCTGAACTGTACACTGTGAGAGGGTGGAGCTTCTGGTACCGGAAGTTTATCTCAACAGGCTGCAATAAGCAGACATAAAAATAGAGAAAGAAACAGAAGCCAGACTTGGGCTTTCTTTCACAGGCCTTCCAGGAAAAAGCCGCTCCAGTATCATCACATGGACGCTATCTATCTATCTATCTATCTATCTATATAAAATTTTAAAGCTAGAGCAACAGAGAGATCATCCACTTCCTGCTTCACTCCCCAAATGCTCACAAACAGCTGGCGTTAGGCCAGGTCAAAGCCAGGAATTCCACCCATGTCTCCCATGTCAGGCAGGAACCCAAGGAGCTGTCTCCCAGGCACGTCGGCAGGGGGCTCTGTCAGAAGCGTGGGGTAGCTGAGACTGGAATCAGGCATCCTGAGAGGGAATGAGGGTATCCCATGTGGCAGCTTTACCTGCTGTACCACGGCGCCAGCCACACACACTGGCTCCTCTAGACGGACTGCTTCTAAGGGAAGCTGAGCAGGCTCAGGAGGGCTGAGGGTGACATGTCTTTGGGGCAGGGGCAACCTGTGGCTAAAAGCCCTCTCACCCCGAGTCTCTGCCCTTAGGCCGGACACGGAGCTGAGGCTGGGGCAGTACAGAGCCATGAGCAGCACAAAACGTGGAGCAATCACTCTCACCAGAGGGGTTTGGCGTGTGTAGTTCAAGGCCCACATGACCTCAGGGAGTACAATGGCACAGACAAGCGTTAGCCGGACTTTGGAGGGCCGTGGAGACCAAAGCCTGCCACAGCTGTCACTGTGCATGCTCGAGTCGGGGACAAGGGCACCGTGGAAACACCAGGCAGATTAGCAGGCTACCCCAGAGCTGCCCAAATGACTGCACCCCTTACAGTGAACCAAACGCCTAATGTCACTCAGAGACCTGCAGCCCCGAGGGCTGCCTGGGAAAAGCAGCAGCAGAGGGCACACAGCGTGGAGCAGCTCCCTGGGTACTCACCGAGGAAGTAGCTCATCATCTGTGGCGTGTGGTGAGGGGTGGGCGCGATGCGCAGGAGCTCCTCCCCCCGCGGCACCGTGGGGTAGTTGATGGCTTGGACATAGATGTTGTGCCGGCTCATCAGCTCGTCACAGACTGCTGTGTTTTTGGCGGCATCTGCGACCTACGTTTGATGGCAGGAGGAGGCAACGTCAGAATGACATGGACCACGTCATGGCAGATTCTGGTGACCACAGGGCCCCCAGGGCTCAGCTCGAAACCAGACTGGAGTGGTGGAGGCAAGCCTGGGGGTCAGGTCAGCGCCGCTGGGACACCTGCCACTTCAGCGAGGCCCAGATAGGCTGACGGGCCTCGCCTGGGAAAGCACCGCTTCTGGTCACGCCAGCTGACCTTTGTACAGGATGCAGGCGGGGCCTCAGAAGCTTCGGGGATATTTCCAGGAACCTTTTGAAGTCCCTCATTTGTGTAACCCAGCTTTGGTCATGGCAGCTGTCATCAATTATACTAACAGCTGTGATGACCAAGGGGCCACCACCTACAGTGGAAAAGGCAAAACATTTTGAAATTTACTAAATAGAAACTCACATTTCAAAGCTGGCAAGCTCAGACTTCTAGAACTTTCCAGATACAAACTCTGTGCTCACTCTGAAGGTTAGTGCTCTGGAGTAGGGACCACTGGCTCTAGCACAAGGGGTTCAAAGGCTTCCTTCTCACTGTGAAGTCAGCCAAAGGTGGGGTCACGGCAGAGGGCTGCAGCTGCGGCCCCCACCCCAGAACACTCGCACCTTGTCCCACCACAGCCGGGCCATTACCCGCACAGGGATGATGTGACTCGGGCAGTGCACCACCGGGAGGCCAGCATCCATCAGCATCTGCCTCATGAGCTTGACGTTGCGCTGGTGCTGGCGGCGCAGCGCCCGCCCCTCGGCGCTCTTCAAGATCCGCACAGACTCCAGGGCTCCAGCCAGCAGCATGGGTGGCAGGGACGTAGTGAAGATGAAGCCAGCCGCGTAGGACCTCACGGTGTCAATCAGTGAGCTTGTGCTGGCGATGTACCCTCCCACACAGCCGAAGGCTTTGCCTGGGGGGAGACAGCACCATTTATTACAGCAAGAGCCTCTGAATGCACATGGCGAGATGCTGCAGAGCCTTGAATTTGCTTCTCCCTGCCCCCCCCCCCCCCCTTTTTTTTATTTAAAAGGCAAAGATAGAGATCTTCTATCTGCTGGTTCACTTTCCAAATGGTCACAATGACCAGGGCTGGGCCAGGACGAAGCCAGGAGCTTCTTCTGGGTCTTCCATGCAGATGCAGGAGCCCGAGTACCTGGGCCATCTTCTGCTGCTTTCCCAGGCACACTAGCAGGGAGCTGGATTGGAAGTGGAGCAGCCAGGACTTGAACCAGTGCCCTTACAGGATGCTGGCACTGCTGGCTGCTCTATTTTTTTTTTAAATTTTATTTAAGGTATACAAATTTCATATATTTAATGTATACAGATTTAGGAATATAGTGATACTTTCCACCCTACCCTCCCTCCCATCCACGCTCCCACCCTTCCTCCTCCTCCCTCTCCTATTCTCATTCGTATCATTTTTCACAAAGATCTATTTTCAGTTAATTTATACTCATAAGATTAGCCCTACACTGAGTAGAGTTCAACAAATAGTATCAAGAAAAACAAAAACACTGTTCCTCAGCAGTGGAGACACGGGCTGTGAAAAACCATCACATCTCCTCCCTGTCTTCTCTACTGCTTTCCCAGCTGCGTTAGCAGGGAGCTGCATCCCAAGTGGATCCAGGACTGGAAGACAGGGGCACTCAGTTTGATACCTGCCAGTGTTGCAGGTGGCAGCTTAACCTGCTGTGCCACAATGCCAGCCCCAGGCTACCCATTTTTAAAGGGAAAAAGCTGAGAAAAGTGTTGAGAGAGTCTCGGCCAAATCACATGGCCAAGTCGGTGTACGACCAGGATCAAAATGCAGGCCAGCACCCCAGTGACCAGTCCAGTGTGTCTGAACATCAAGCTGCTAGCTCTCTTGCCAACATTTGATCCTTAGCTGCCTTTCCTACCCAGGTGAGCCACGCTGGCAGCGGCGAAGCTCCATCTCCCCTGCTCTGTGCGCTCTGGGGTGGGTTTGAGTGGTGGTGCCCACACCATCCTCTCACCGTGTGCGTCACTCCTGGGGCTGGAACACAACCCCGCTAAGCCACCAACTCTTTTGGTTACTTAAGTAAGCACAAAACCTGACAATGAGTGTTTGCCAGATAAATAGGAAAACTCAGAACCTGTTAGGGCTGATTAGAGCCAGACTTGTTTTTCAGGGCTGGTCAAGTCCTTCTTACAATTCCGTGTCTCAAGTTTCAGGATTAAGGCCTCCAGAAGAGCACTTGAGATCTTAACAGTGCGTCCTGCAATTCACATTGTTGCTGGGACCACGGGCAGGGCTGGGCTGGTGTGAACTCCGACAGTGGAAAATTTCAGGACCCATCCTTTTCCCCCCCAAAATGGCTGCACTTGCAAAGAGCCCAGGTCAGGAGAGCCCCTTCATGAGGCTTTCACAGCCTCGACAGCACCCAAGGTCGCTCTTTCCCTCCTGTCCTGCCTTCCCCGGGGCAGCGCTACACCCTGGTGCTTCAGCCAGCACTGCTCTACCGACTTCTGCCGGTCTACAAAAGTCCTCCCACGTGCATAACGAACATGTTCCTCTCTGTAGGGCTCTCCAAGGCAGAGACGAGGTCTAGAGTAATGACCAACCCAGATCTCACTTCTCTTCTCCACACCAACTTCTGATGGAGGCCCCACTGTGTCTCCACTGGACTAACGAAACAGAAGTGCAGGGGTCAGCCCAACCCAAGATCGCAGGACAAGGGAGGTAGGCAAGCAGCACTTCAGCCCAGGCAGCACAGCCCCCGTCAGGACTCCCGGCACCTGTGAAGCATCTCCGGTATGACAAGGGGCAGAGAAGGGCCAGGCCAGGCCAGGCCAGGCGGAGACACTGAGCCTAACAGTGCCTGAGCCTAACAGCTGCTCTGGCAGAAAAACAGCACAGTCTTTTTTCTTTTTAATTGAGGGGCATGAGTGTGGGCATTCAGTTGAAAAGTTAAAGACACCTGCGTCCCACGTCGGAGTTCCTGGGTTTGATTCCTGGCTGACTCAGTTCCAGCTTCCTGCTAATGCATACCCTGGGAGGAAGCAGAGATGGCTCAAGCTTCTGCCACCCACGCGGGAAACCTGGGTTGAGTTTCTGGCTCCCGGCTCTGGCCCCAGCCCAGCCCAGCCTCGGCCTCAGCAGACATTTGGGGAGTGAATGTGGGTCAGAGCTCTGTGTCTCTCTCATCAATGAATAACTTAGGGGAACAGAGTCAAGACTCTTGCACGGCATGCAGTTAGAGCCCCAGATACATCTGGGGTGCGCCCAGGTGGCTAAGGGATATTTCCATAGTGTTCAGCTGTGTGACTCTAAGCTGGGCCACCACTCTCTGGGACAGAAAAACACTCAAAAAGGGGGCCGAGGCTTTATGCTGTCGCACTGCCTCCTCACTAGATCCCAGTTCCCCAGGTCGTCTCTGGCCTTGTGAGGGCAGTGTGCCACGTGTACATACCAAGAGTTCCGGAAATGATGTCCATTTTTGGCATGACTCCGTCCCGATCACCAATTCCTCCACCTCGAGCCCCATACAGCCCCACTGCGTGGACCTCATCCACGAAGGTGATTGCTCCAAACTCATGGGCCACATCACACAGTTCTTCCAGGGGGCACACCGCTCCTAAGGGAGGACGGAGGCTACTCTGCAGAGCTTGCATTTCAGAAATTTCTCTTGGTTAGAGACAGAACAAAGCAACTTAACACTGGGAAGGAAATGAGCCTCCCTCAGTTTCTAAGTTATCTTGGGGTCTTCTAAGACCCTACAAACAGCCAGAGTAGAAAACCCAGAGTTACCCAAACCTATACAATATCCACTGATTACAGAATCCTAGCAGAGAGTGAAAGGAAAATAAAATGCAAAAGCAAAATGGAACAGCTTCCCGAGCAGCGCAGGCCCGGGTCTCACCTCAGGCCCCGCGGTGCCTCTGTTCAGACTTACCGTCCATCGAGTGCACGGTTTCAAATGCCACGATCTTGGGGAGCGTGGGGTCGGCCCGCCGCAGCAGCTCCCTGAGGTGGCCGGCGTCGTTGTGGCGGAAGATGTACTTTGGCACTCGGCTGTTGCGGATGCCCTGGATCATGGAGGCATGGTTCCCAGAATCGGAGTAGATCTCACAGCCTACCGTGACAGAAATGCTATTTATTTGCCATTAGCACCAACGACAGGTTGTTTCCTAGACAGAGACAGCATCGTCTGCCCCTGAAAATGCCCAGCAGGAAAAACATATCACGTGCCAGGTTCTTTATGACAAAATAACCAGCTTGTGCGTCTTCTCTAAGGAGGCCCAGAGGTGTGCAAAAGCCCTGTGGCAGCAGGCAATTCATCTACTTTTAAATCTAGTTGCCTTACTCCAAAATCAATCACAAGATAACTAACAAAACGATTAAGAGATTTCTCCAAAGGGGCTTAGAGCACAAAGCACATCTAGGCCATTAGCTTAAGGATGTGACCTTTCAACTTTGGATCTTCCTGGATTGCGTTCTAATGGAACTCATAGGTGCAGTTAGCATCTCACACTCGACCCAAGAACAAATGTCCTAGGTGCGACCATCACCCTTGCCTGAGAGGTTCTGAGAAGCTTGCTCTCTTCTCAATATTCTTATTACTAAGAAACCCCCAAAGCTCTAAGGCACTCAGGCCAGGCTTCCTTACCTGGCATCATCTTAGCCAGGGTGAACAGGGTTGAGTCGTTGGCCACAAAACACGAAGAAAACAAGAGGGCCGCATCTTTCCCATGCAGGTCAGCCAGCTCCCGCTCAAGATCAACGTGGAATTTACTAGTTCCAGAAATATTCCTCGTGCCACCTGCCCCAGCACCGTGTTGTTTTAAAGTGTCCCTGTTTTATGAAAAACAAAACACACAGAAAATAAAGCTCATGGTTCCAGATGCTGTGTGAACTGTGAACTGATCTTTCTAGGACCCAGGAGACTGGAACTTAGGTTGAGCCAGGAATTCTCACTGTGAACCTGGGGCCAGAGCTTTTCACTAACTTCACCTTCAAGCCAGGTGGGACAAGGTGTCCCACTGGGGTGATGACAGATCTGCAGGGATCATCAGAACAAGTGCTCACTGTGCAGTAGCTAAGTACTTTGAATTGGCCAAGTTACTCTGTCATGCGGTTTCTTTCCTCTGGGAAACACCATTCTTTTAAAAACATTTATGAACTTATTTGAAAGCCAGAAGACAGACAGGCAGAGCTTCCATCTGCTGGTTCACTCCCCAGATGCCTGCAACAGCCACGGCTAGGGCAGGCCCAAGCCAGGACCTGAGAACTCCATCCAGGTCTCCCACACAGGTGGCAGAAACCCAATCACTTGAGGCATCACCATCACCTCCCAGGGTCTGCAGGGGCAGGCAGCTGGACTCTTGAGCCAGAGCCAGGAACTCAACCCAGGTACTCTAAGTGGGATGTGGGTTTCTTAACCAGTCTTAACCACCAGGCCAAATACCCACCCTGGGAAACATCATTCTTGCCAACAACACAGCATCTCAAGAACCAGCAAACTGGGGCCAGCATTGTGGCATAGTGGGTAAAGCCTCCACCTGCGACACCGGCATCCATCTGTTTATATCCTGGCTGCTCCACTTCCGATTCAGCTCCCGGTCAATGGCCTGGGAAAAGCAGCCGATGGCCCAAGTGCTCAGGACCCTGCACTCATGTGGGAGCCTCCTGGCTTCCACCTGGTTCAGCTCTAGCCACTGTGGTCATCTGGGGAGCAAACCAGCAGATGGAAGATCTTTCTCTGTCTCACCTCAGGCGGAGGCTCAACCTGCTAAGCCACAGCGCCAGCCCCTCTATGAACTTTTTAAAGACCCTTTGCATACATGGATTTCAACATTTTTTGCACCAAGATAAACTTCTTTTAATTCCATTTTCTGTGAACTTTTAGAAGTACAGTTGAATATCTACACTGAATCTTGGACAGGACTCTTCTTAGCAAGGCTCTGACGGTTTGGCAAGCAACTCTCTCAAGCCCTGGCAGCCCTGGCACTCCTCCTGAGGGACGTGGAGGATGGGATCTGCCATCCTTGTTAACATGTCATTTCGTACAGATAGAAGAGCTTGCCACATGCCCACAATGGCCAAGAGCTGAGAACTCAATCCAGTTCTCCCAAGATGGAGGCAGGAACCCAGCCACTTGACCAACTATTACACCGTTGCTTCTCAGGGCATGAGCCAGCGGGAAGCTGCAGTCAGGGGCTGGAGGTGGTAACTGAATCCAGGTACTCTGATGTAGGACATAGACAACTTAACCATTAGGCTAAATGCCTGCTCCCTAACATGGCTTGTTTTTCTTCCTTTTTTTCTTTTTCTTTTTTTTTTTTTTTAAAGATCTACCTATTTATTTGAAAGACACAGTGAAAGAGAGGGAGAGATATAGATCTTCCACCTGCTGGTTCACTCCCCAGATGCCTGCAACAGCCAGCACTGAGCCAGTCATAAGCTAGGAGCCAGGAACTCCATCTGAGTCTCCGATATAGCTGGAATTCTACTACAGATTCAGCTATTGGACCTATCATCTGTTCAGCTCCCAGGTGTGCTAGCAGGAAGCTGATTTGGAAGATTAGCCAGGGACTCTGATATGGGATGCAGGTGTCCCAAGTGGTAGCTTAACCCAGTGTGCCATAATGCCCCCACCAAACATGTCTTTGTAAACTAGCTTTTCCCCTGGTGTGCTGGATTTGTATTTCTTCACCTACATCCACCAAGGATGTCTCTGCAAGATTTCCTGGTATTCAATGCACAGTTACTTGTGGAGTGGCAGAAAGAGAACTGGGCCCACAAGCTGGAACCCTCACTTTGAGGCTCCACCAGCACCTGCACATTATAATTTCTTTAAAAGTAACCTCTGGGGTGGGCACTGTGGTGCAGCAGGTTAAGCTACCATTTAGGATGCCTGCATCCCATATCCGGGTGCCTGGGACTGAGTTCTGACACCGTTTCCTGCTAATGTGCATGCTAGGAGGCAGCAGACGATAGTTCAAGTGCTTGGGTCCCTGCTACCCACATGGGAAACTCAGATGGAGTTCCTGGCTCCTAGCTCCAGATTCCAGGCTCCAGGCTCCAGGCTTTGGCCTGGCCCAGCCCTGGCTGTTACAGGCATATGGGGAGTAACCAGCAGATGGAAGATCTATCACTCTTTCTGATGTTTTGGTTTTCAAATAAAATTTAAAAATACATAAATAAACTTTAAAAAAAAGTGATCTGTAGGTATTTTCAAAAGTGAAGAAGAGAATTTTGCAATGGCACATTTTGAGCTGTTGCAAGAATCCCCACACACAAGATCCAACAGCTATAAATCATCAGTGCTTTGCCAAAGAATGCCGGTGGTATCTCAAGTCGGGAGCTACTTACATAACTGCCGCACACACCCGTGGGTGCCGACTCATGCCTAGGTAGTCGTTACTGCACCAGACCGACACCTGCTTTTTGGTGATGAGAGAGTCCGAATAGTCATCTGCCATGGGGAAGATGTGTGCCCTCCGGTTCACGGTTTTAAAAACTCGGTAGGTGTGGTCATTCTTTTTCTCATCAATTTTCTTCTCAAAGAAACGATCATACTGAAAAGTGGAAACAGCTAAAAACCAAAGGAAACACAGCACAATCTAATGGTTAAGAAGCCATCTTGCTCAGAATCTGGGTTCAGTCAAAGACAGACCTGAGTTCAAACCCCAGCATGGCCACTCAGCAGCAAGGAGATTCTGGGCCAGTTACCCGGCGCCCTCACCCTGCGAGGGTAAATGAGGCCATCCATGTCAAGCACCTGCACTGCCCGGAGGGTGGCAGGTGGGTGTGAAAAGGGAGAGGGCTGGCTACCAGCAGCACATGCAGTCACCACAACCCGAAGCACCTGGTCGCTCACGCAAGGGCCGGGCTTTCAGGCCTCCACTCCCTGTGCAGCTTTATGTCTCATGTACGTGTAAGTGTGAAACTCTCCCGCATCAGGGGAACGGCCATGAGACTTACATTTTGGCAAGTTATCTTGAAGAAGGTGAGACACTTTTTCTGGTCTTTGCTTTCGCATAATATCCTGGAAGTTCTTCAGCAGTCCACTGGGGTCCTCTCCATCAGTCTTCACGCTAATCACACTCGCGTTCACTGAGCTTTGGGCAGCCTCTGCGACAGAAGCCAACAGGTGGCCAATGGAACTGACATTCTCCTTTGCTGTCAAAACGGCTTACAGCCTGGTTCACTCAAAAGCCACCACAGCTGGTTAGTTGTAACTGAGTATGTCAAGCATCTCTTCTATGTTAGTTATTGTAACAATCAGCTCCTGGCACTGTTTTGCTTCTGAAGCTACCAGCCTGCTTTATTTAAAAATTTAAAAAAATTTTAAAACAATGTATTTTTTTTTTGAAAGAGTAACAGAGGGAGAGAGAGAGGAAGAGAGAGATCTTCTATCTGCTTACTTACTTCCCAGATAGCTACAACAGCCAGCACTGGGCCAGGCTAAAGCCAGGAGCCAGGAACTTCATCCAGGTCTCCCAAGTGGGTGCAGTGGTCCAAGCACTTGGACCATCCACTGCTGCTTTCCCAAGCCATTAGCAGGGAGCTGGATTAGAAGTGGAGCAGCTGGGACATGAACTGGCGCCCATATGGGATGCCCATGTCACAGGTGGTGGCTTTACTTGGTATGCTACAGTCCAGTCCCTACCAGCCAGCTTTAATGAACACTGAAGTTCAAAGCTTTGTAGCTGGCTGGACACATTCTCACTCTACCCAAGCCCCCTGTCCTAACCTCAGTTTTCTAAAAGCAAAAGAATTTTTACTGCATCATTTCTGCTGGTAAGACTTTTGTGGGGTGGGTACCTTGGGTGCTATGTGGGTACAGTCAGAGCTGGAATTCAGGTTGCCACTCAAAGACCATGGGGTGCCCACAGACCTGCACTGACACCACTGGGTTCTACCTTTCATCCTACCAGACTGGGGGAAGACCAAAGGGACCAAGGTAACTGGTGGCGGCTCAGGACTACAAAAGCTGGTCACATCCTACACACCTACCAGAAAGAAAGTCCCACATTTTGTAACACAGTCCTCTAACTGTCTATCTGGAGGATCTTCCTCCCTGATCCTAAAAGAGGAAGGTGTTTACACAAATACCATCCTAATAATAGCACAGACGCAAATCTGAGGGTCCCAGAGAGCCAAAGGCCCGCCCACCCTTGCCAGAGGCTGCCGCCTCAGCCGCTACCTTTCCTCACGGCATGTATTTCCTGCACGTCCTCCTGAAGCTCCAGGCTGGCTTTGCGGACGACACTGCTGCCCCCCTGGCTCATCTGTGCTGCCAGGAAAGGGCACTTGCTTCCAGCGCCCTGGCTCGAGGCTGGGGAGGGGTGTCCAGACGGAAGCTGTGTGCCATCTGCAGGCCGCTGGGAGCTGGCTGGAGCCTGCTGGACCTCGGCTTGGGCAGTTTTGTCTTCTGACAGAGGAAATGGAAAAAATGAACCATCAGATCTGGTTGCACAATATACAAGAAGGCCCACTAATGTTTTTCCTCTTATTGCCCCAAAGATAAACTTTATGCTTATTCCACCCCACAATCCAAACATAAACTTGTTTTATTAGGTTTTGTTAATCTCACTATTTTTTTTATTTGTCTCACTGGAAATAATGCCCCTATAAAGACTTACTTGGCAATTCCAATTACCTCACAGCACATAATAATAATAAATAATAAAGATACTATTTTCTATTTTTAGACAACTCTGAGTCCTCAAGTTGGATCATTTCCAGTAAATTCTACCCCAAGCACATTCAGCCTGTGTCAGGAGAGGACAGTCTCTCTCAGGGTGTTCGAAGTATCCACACAATTCTCTACTCACATCTTCTAAGCAGATTCTTGACCAAGAAGCATGCTGTTGCTTAACATGAAAACTACTAATTTTTTTCTGAATAAAAGAAATTAGACTAAAATGCAGGTCTCCAGGTTGCTGTCTGATGGAGTTCAAACTACCAGTATGCTAAGAAAAAAACCACAGGTATATCACCATTATCTACCTTACCTACGTTCTCATCTAAGACTTCCCTCTCCCCTTAAGAAAATTTGTTCCCCTTCCTTCTAGAAAAGCCTTCACATTCTGGAATACTGTTACTCAGTGGCTAGTCTTTCCTACATTGGACAAGGTGTTGCAATGGTTTCCATTAAAATCTTCTCTAAATGAAAGCCAAAAAAACTACTTTGAAGTTAATTTCATCAATTGCAAGTATAGCACATATTCGTTAGAGAAAGTCTGGGAAAAGAAAAAGAGACAAGCCTTACAATTTACAAACATTTTGGCAAAAAAGACAAAGCTAATTCCTGAAACTAATCCTCCAAAGGATTAAATCCTTTCTACTTACAGAAAAAAAACATTCCTTTCTTCCAAGTTCACACCCAGACAACACACCTAACAGAAGGTAAAATATTCCCTAGGATTAAGTGAAATTGGAAAAGCTTTATCCTTTCCTGGCAGCACCAAACAGAAACTAAAGTCATCTACGCTCTCTTTATTACAAATAAAACAAAGGATTTATAAACAAAATAAGGATATCTGTTTTAAAAAATTAACAAATACTATATGATTCCACCTGTATAAGGCACCTAGAGTAGCCCAATTCATATAGACAGAAAGTAAAACAGTGGTTGCCAAAGTTTCACTCTGGGAAGGCAAAGTTCTGTAAAGGGTTGGTGGGCACGGTGCAACGTGAATGTACCTGCCACCATGCAACCATGCTCAAAAATACTTAAGGTGATCAATTTTATGTTGCGCGCATTTTACAACACAATTTTTTTAAAGAAAAAAATCACAACTTTAAAAGCCAAAGGTCAAAGATTTAATGAAGGAGAGGCTGGAACGCAGCATGTTAATTTAATGTTTATGCAAATAAGGCACAGAGGAAACACTGAAACGCTAAAACCAAGCCAGAAGAGACCTGTAATATGGAGCGCTGGCCGGTCTCATCTTTAAAGATGGGAAAACTGGAAGCGCCTACTTGGTGGGGTTAGGGCAACATTACCTGAGCTACCCAATGCCCACAGCCCAGCCCTTAAACGCCCTTACCACTGTGCGCACTGGCCTGCCTCTGGCCAGTGCTGAGCCCACGCATCCCCACCGCCCCTTCGCCGCCAGACACTTACTCTCACTGGCCGGAGGGGTTTCTTTGATCTGCTGGCAGTGCCCCGCAGAAGTGGACAGGGCCCGAGGGGCTGGCTTGGCCCCAGCCTCCATCATCTTGGGGCAGTTTTGCGCATAGAACAACAGGGATTTGCCTGCCTTCTGCAGAAAGGCCTGGGGCACTCGAGATAAGAACGGGCAGCGGCGCACAACAGTCTCCATGTCCAGGGAGTGTGCTAGCTCCTGTAGAAAGAGGGCCGTCAACACTTGCTCATCAGGCAAACAGCACCGCAGGCTCACTGCGTTCAGGCATCCCCTGCGGTCCACACCAAGGGTACCCAGGGATACACACCTCACTCGAAAAATGTCTAAGGACAGCGCTGATGTGGACTGGGGACCACACTCTACCCAGGCCTTCAGGCCTCCTACACTCCCCGGCTGTACACTAAAGCACCCCCAAAGCAACTCCACCCAATGAACACTGACAGTTAACAACTAAGGGGAGGGAAGGATGAGGGACAAGTCAGGAACAGGTTCGGGAGGCCGATTCGCAGCACACACTCAGGTGCAGACGTGAGCACGGGGAAGAGGCCACGGTCATTCATTCAGGCGGGGAGGACTCCGAAAGATCTGGACTTTCTCCGGGTCCCCAGGCCCCCAAACCCAAGGACGGCGGCCAGCGGAGCCCTGGGTCGCTGAGGCATGGACTGCCCCGGGATCAGGCCCCACAGCCAGCACCGGACAGAACCGAGAGGAAGGGCATAAAGAGGGCGGGGGCGAGAGGGAAGCGTCAAGGGGCTGGGCAGGGGGGCATTAGGGGCTCTGAGATCGAGAGGCGGGTCCGGCGGAAGCAGGTGGTCCCCGGGGAGCTGGGGACCCGGGGTCAGGCGAGGTCGAGAGCCCGCAAGCAAACGGAGGGGTGCGTGAAGCGAAAAGCAGCCGGCAGGAGGGGGCCGAATGTGGGGGACCCGAGGTCGCCGAACTGGCTAAAGATCTGGACGGTGAGCGCCGAACCCACAGCAGCTATGACTGGGGCGGTGGGGGATGGGGTCCCAGCCGCCGGGGGAGAGGGGCCCGGGCTGGCAGGACGCGCGGGGACGCTCAGGGCCGGCGCCGCCCCCAGAACGCGGGCCCTCACCTGCGCGGGGCACTCTGCGAGGCGGCGGCCGCGGCGGCGGGCACTCAGGCCGAGGTGTCCACACGAACGCTTGCCCTTGTCGGCGAGCAGTCTCAGGCCGCGGATACTGCCGCCTAATATACAGCGGCGGGGAGCAGTGCGCATGCGCCCTGGGCCCGGCCTCCCTCGCGCAGGCGCGCCCCCTCAGGAGGCTGGGCGCGGCGGGCCCGCCTCCGTGAGGAGCGCTGAGCGGGCGGAGGCTGAGGGGGTCGGCCTTGGCTGGCAAATCCCGCGCTGGAGGGCCGCCGAGCGGCGAAGTCTTTTGTCCCGGCCTCGTCCCACACCCCCGCGGCCGCCTCCCCACTGACCATTGCGTCAGAACCCGGCGTTCGGCGCCGTGCGGCACACGGGGGCAAGGTCCTAGACCAAGTGCGGCCGGGGCCAACTGGAGACCCTATTTTTTGCCAAGTAGAAGTTTGGACATGTGGAGGGGGTTCCGGGCCGGGTCTCAAGCAGGAGCTGCCCCGCCAGGGACTTGCTGTCGCATCTGTCACCGAATCACCCAAAGACGGAGCGGTGCCGGCAGGGAGAGGCTGGAGAGTGGGGACCCAGCTGTGCAGACAAGGATGCAACCCATGTGCCCTGAGCTCTAGGGAAAGGGGAGGCCCAGGGCCTGCCACACAGTTAGTGTCCGACACGCATTCGCCCTGTTTTTGTTTTCCAGAGAGCTTGTCTAAAGTCCCTTCCTGGGCACCCAGGTGGGTGTCTGGGACTCCGTCCCAGAGTTCACAGCTGGGCCATGTCTCCTTTGAGTCTGTCTGAGACCACACCTGGGGGCAGGGCTTGGCAAACCCCTGACAGCTCCACACCCTCCCCAGCCTGGCTGGCTCTGGGCTGGGCTGAGCCTGTGCCAGGCTGGGAGCTGCCCTTTTCCACTCTGGGGAAAGGGTCATTCAGGTTGTTCCCTCCCCAGCGGCGGATTAATTAGAAGAGCAAAGTCCAGAGTGATGGTGACCAAGGTATGTTCAAGCACTGCCTGATCCCGTCTCTGAGCATCCAGCCCCTTGCAGGGCAGGCAGAGGAGGCATCTGGGTCTGGAGTGACCCTGGGAGTAGTCCAGTCAGGGATGAGGGCTCTGGCCCAGGAGTCCGCGACTGTGCTCTCCCCATGCTGGTGAGCCAGGGTGAGGAGGAAAGGGTCAGCCCTTGCACTCAGACCAAGGTGCAGGTAGAAGTAGGAGCAGGCTAAGGATGGTGTTGAGCGCTTTGCTTGTCTCTGGGCCTTGTTTTCTTTATCTGGGCAATGGGGTCATAGTCCCAATTCTCCCTGCCACCCAGGGCCGTTGGGGCGATCGAGACTAAGCAGAGGCAGGAAGAATGGGACACTGGCGCTGGACGTGGTTTCCACGCGGCTCTGAATCTTATTTGGTCACGGCCTTTGGCAGCCACAACCTCTTGGAGACTCAGTTTCCTCACTGGTAGAGCTCTCCCGGCCCTGCCACTGGTAGTTGGCAGGAAGGTCAGACGCAGTCATGGATTTCAGAGGCGTATTGTTTAAACTGACAAGCCTCCAGCCCTCCGGGAGTTTCCTGCTTAATAGAAACAAGGGTTGGGAAACAAGGCCGACTCACATGGAAAGTGAAATAGAATGTTACAAGCACTTCAGGTGGAGGAGAAGGCAGGCGCTAGAGGAGGGAGTCCTAGTCCCCGGGAAGCTTCTGGAAGAGACGTGGATCCTGGCTGGGCTCCGGGAGGCCACTGGGGCAGCTTTGAGGTTGAAAAGCCCAGGCCTTTTGGGATGGGGTGGGTGGGGTGGGGTGTCAGCTTGAATAGCTGTCCTGCAGGTGTATAGCCAGAGGATGGGACCAGAAGTCACGAAGGCCCTAAGTCATCCACAGGGCCTTCCAGTGTCAGGGCCCAAAGAACCACCAACAGGGTACTGACCAATGCATGCTCCTGGGTCACAGTCCTTTGATCCTGACCCAGGAGTCTGCATTTAACCAGACCAGCCTTCTGGTAATGGGAGTCTGGGATTTACTGCCTGAGTGGTTCGAGATTTGAGATGTTGATGCAAGGCTAGCGTCACAAGTTCCACTCCTGACTACGACTTTCTGACTGTGAGCTCTTGAGCAAGTTGCCCCATGCCTTGAGCCTGTGTGTGTGTGTGTGTGTGTGTATCTGAGAGGTGGGAGTAACGGCACCTGCCTTTGTCGTGAGTCTGGGTGGCCCCTCTCCTGGGCTGCTGCTTCCCATCTCTGTCCTCTCCCGTTTCCCTTCCTTCCCCTCTGTCTTTCTCTCTCCCTTCCCTCCTTCCTCTCTTCTCCCTTTCTGCAGAGCTTACAGTACAAACTTGTCCCATCCCCTGCCCTGGCCCTGGGCAGGGGAGCCCAACCTGCAGGAGTTCAGGCAAGGTCAAGCCTCTTTCTGGGGATGACACGGGGGGCTTTCCTCCGACCCACCCAGTCTGCGTCACCCCTGTCAGGGGCTGCTGCACAAGCTACCCGCCCAGCAGTCAAGGCAAGAGGACATTGTCAACCACTCCCCAGAGCTGCCCCTTCCTGCCCCGGGGACCAGGAGCTGTTTTTAGGAGTGCTTCTTGTGAGGGCCAAGGAGCTTGGTCAGGTCCAGCTTGTTGCCTTCCTCTGGGTGGGCCTCAGCTTCTCCATCTGGCAGCCACCTCCTCAGGGAGACTGCAGTACACCCGGGCACCTTTGAAGGCAGACAAAACCTCAACACTGTACTGCTGATCATCAGGGTGGCCTTGGGCCTGTGGTGCTCTGTGGGTGCCAGTGCCCTCCTCTACAGTGGCAGGTGGGAGGCTGGCCTTGGGAGTGGCCAGAGGTTCTGGAAACAACTCTGCTCTGCCCTGGAGGTTTGGAGGCTTATGCTGCAAGGTTTACAATAAAGGGCCCAGGAACCATCATATGAGATGAGATTTGGGAAGGCCCAGAAGCTCCAAGCCCCTGTCTTGTCTTGCACTGTCTTTGGAATCCCTTTCTGGCTCTGGCAGACAGTGGGCAGCCTGGGAGGGTGGTGGCAGCCTGGGCCTGGATTTGTGAAGCCAGGTATGGGCAAGGGTGGGCTCTGGTTGTGAGGGAAGCAAGGCACTGGAACAGAGCAAAGCCATGGAATGCTGCAGGAGGCAAGGCTGAAGTGGGGTTCACAAGGAGCAGCACCCCCCATTCTAGAGAGTAGGAAATGCCCAGAGAGTCCTCCAGGCCTCACAGTCACGGAGGTCCAGACGTGTTCCATTTGGTCCATATTATGCTTGGCTTTGTTTGTAAATGCCTTTATTTTTAGACAAACCTACATGACGTTTTTCTTAAAAGCAATGCTTCCACTCCAAATAAATTGTGGTCAAAATAAAGAGGAGCTCAGGATGACATCAGTCCCATTTGTCTGAAGTCCCGTTGTGCGGATGACACACGGGTGGTAGAGCCAAAGTCATTGCCACATTTGTCAACCTTTCTCCATTTCTAAAGCACCCTTGAAGATCAGCCAGGGGGGTGACACCATTCTCCCAGTGGCTCCCCAGAACAGCCCTGCTCTCTGGGCACCTGTTTTCACTCGTGGAGAACTGGTCGATTTTTTTTTTTTTTTTTTTTTGGACAGGCAGAGTGGACAGTGAGAGAGAGAGACAGAGAGAAAGGTCTTCCTTTGCCATTGGTTCACCCTCCAATGGCCGCCGCGGCCGGCGTGCTGCGGCGGCGCACCGCGCTGATCCAATGGCAGGAGCCAGGAGCCAGGTGCTTTTCCTGGTCTCCCATGGGGTGCAGGGCCCAAGCACCTGGGCCATCCTCCACTGCACTCCCTGGCCACAGCAGAGAGCTGGCCTGGAAGAGGGGCAACCGGGACAGAATCCGGCACCCCGACTGGGACTAGAACCCGGTGTGCCGGCGCCGGTAGGCGGAGGATTAGCCTAGTGAGCCGCGGCGCCGGCCAACTGGTCGATTTTGAAATTGGCAAGGGTGGGCTCCATTTGTTCTACAGCCCTCGTGATAAAAGGCTTTCGTTTTTGTGGTCCCCGTTCTTGAAGTTTGCTTTTGATTGCCTTCACGTACTCTCTGGTGTGCACCTTGTGGGCTTCTGTGATGACGCTGGTGACCTGCTTCATGACAGTGTCAGCACAGGTGATTGCTGTGGCTTTGGTGCCTTCTTCCTCTGGGCCTCCAAAAAAGGCTTTTACTACGGGATGAGTCGCTCAGTCAGGGGCCGAGCAGTGCCCCTGGCAGTGCCAGCCTCCGCCCTGCTGAGCAGCGTCCCCTCTGCCTCCAGGCACCGCCTGGCCACGATCTCCTGGATCTCGTGGATGTCAGGGAATACTGTGTTGTGGCTGATGTGGTCCTGGTGGATAATTACAATGGTGGCTGCAGGGAGCTGATGGTGGCACCTTCTTGGCAGGAGTCCTGAGTGGTGCTCCGGAGGAGCAGGTGGCAAAAGAACTGAGCGCATTTGGAAATGTGAGCTAGTTGTTCATGTTTAATAATTGGGAGATTTCTCATCAAAACTCAGATTTCCAGTTCTTTGGGGAGTCAGCAGACCCCGGGCTCCTGGGCTGGCCCAGGCAGGATGTGCTGTTTCCAGCTCCCAACTGGCCCTTGCTTCACTAGGTCCCGAACCCTGAGGCAGTGGTGCCCAAGTAATGACTGCTGCCTGTGTCCCTGTAAGCATCAGGGTGGGTTTCAACCCTGCGTCATTCTAGAGCCAGGGAGACCAAGACCCAGACAGGGTGGAGGACTTGCTTGAACTCACACAGCCAGAGACACTTGGGCTGCAGGGGGTTGGGGGGGCATGTATCCTGCTTCCTAGTCCCACATCTGGTGTTTGGAGGAACGTGTGGGCAGGCAGCTAGGGAAGGGCTCAGCCAGCAGTGAGGGGCGCCCTGGAAGAGCCTGGCCCCAAAGTGGGTTCCCCAGGAGAATGTCCTCATCTTTCCCAGCCCAGGGTATGGGTCAGGCCAGTGAGGCCCCTCCAAGTGTCGGAACCAGAGGCAGGCGACCGGAGTAGGCCAAGTGCTGGCTCCCCAGGGTGCAGGAACAAATGTCAGGAAAGGAGCTGTTAGAGGCTGCGGCCAGCCTGGGCAATGGTGCTAACAGAACGGTGCTGAAGGGGTGCTGATGTCAGAGTTGGGGCCTGGGGTTGAGGCGATGCCACCAGGGACAGAGCAGCCAGGCTGGGAGCCCCAGTGAAGGTGAAGAGGTGACACAAGGTGGCTGGGGAGGCTGGAGCCAGAAGAGCAGGGGAGTAGGAGAGGCGTATGGCCGAGGTGGGTGGGGTGGACATTCAGGGTCCCTCCGCTACCAACAGTGCGGGTCTCAGCCAGGGCAGCGGCTCATTCCACTGTGGCCTTGTATGCATTTAAAAGCTAACCCAGCACCCCTTCTGCGCAGATGTGAGGGACCTGGACCAAAAGGGGAGAGGGCTGGTACGGAGAGTGAGCCAGGCTCAGGGTGGTGCGGGGTGGGCAGGACCAATTGGAAGGCTGGGAAGATGACAACACGGTTGGCAAGTGCGGCACCTGGGCGGCTCTGTTTGGATGTTTGGTCTGACGCAAAGTTATGTGTACAAACTCAGGGCCCCTCGAGGCATCCGCTCAGCTCAGTGAAGTCGTCAGCCCATATACAGGACAGAGGCTCAGAACAGTTAAGTCATTTGCCCAAGGTCAGACAGCCAGCAAATGGGGAGCATGTGCCTTCTGATCCAGTGTGTACCCCAGGGCTGGGGCTGCCTTGCGGGTCTGCAGTCTCAGTGGGGGTGTCTCCCTGCTCTAGGTGACAGGTCCAGTTTGGGCAGGCAGATGGGAGCATCAGCGAAGGAGCCTGGCCAGGGTTCCGGTCCAGTGGCCAGGCAGCCAGCTCTCAGGAGAAGCCACCTACTTCCAGGAACCTCTGGGCAGGTGGCCATGGCCTCAAGAGGCAGGACCCCTTCCAGACCCCACACGTGGTGACGTTGCTTGTTCTCAGAGCCCTGCGCCTGGGTCAGTGACTCTGGGCCTGGCTGGAGAGTACCAGGGCTCACAGCTTGCCAGTATTCCCTTCCCTGCCTTCTCCCTCCTCAGGGGATCCTGGAAGGATGAAGGGTTTTCTGCCCTGTACCCCGGAACTCAGCTCTGAGGGCTGGTAGCAGCATCTGCCCCTTCCTGCCTCCTCTTTCAGTCCCGACAGCCACTCCCTCCCTTCTGTGTTGACAGCAGTAGGGATGACAGCCACTACCTTACTGAATTCTGTCTACCGCGGGCATGGCTGGGCACCTACAAAGTAGCTGCCTGCAGCCCTGCCCTCAGCCCGTGGAGACAGAGCACTGCTCGGACTCAGTTCCCAGTGCATCCTCCATGTGCTCTGTGGCTTCACTCAGGTAGCACAGCCTCTCTGAGCTTCCGTTTCCTTTTGCATACACAGAGAGAAGCATCTTCGGTGATGGTTAAATGTTAGCGTGCTGATTTCACTCTGGTTCAGCCCTCCTCTAGGTGTTGCTGTGAAGATCACCTGCGGTGTACCTAACCTCCAGGAACAGTTGACTTTAGGTAAAGGAGGTTATCCTCGATAATGTGGGTGGGCGACGGTTCGTCGGCTGTTGGCCTTGAGAGCAAACACGGAGGTTCCCTGGAGCCGGAGGATTCTGCCACAGAAGCCCTGAGTCCTGCCTGAGTTTCCGATGCCCACCGGCCCTGCAGGCTCCACACTTCTCAGCCTCCACCATCAAGAAGGTCAGCTTCTTCAGTGTTCTTTCTCTGGAGATCCCTGGCTGGACCTTTTATTTATTCATTTTAAAAAGATTTCTTTTTATTTTAGTTGAAAGGCAGAGTGATGGATGGGGAGACAGAGAGTGAAGGGGAGATGGAAAGAGAGATCTTCCATCTGCTGGTTCACTCACCTAATGACTGCAACAGCTGGGGCTGGGCTAGGTAGAAGCCAGGAGCCAGGAACATCATCCAAGTCTCCCATGTGGTGCGTGGGTGCAGGGGCCCAAACACTTGGGCCGTCTTCTGCTGCCGTCCCAGGCACGTTATCAGGGAGCTGCATTGGAAGCAGGGCAGCCAGGACTTGAACCAGTGCTCCAATATGGTATGCGGGCTTCACAAGTGGCTGCTTGGGGGCTGGCGCTGTGGTGTAGCAGGTAAAGCCGCCGCTTGCAGTGCCAATGTCCCATGCGAGTGCCAGTTCAAGTCCCGGCTGCTCCACTTCCCATCCAGCTCTCTGCTATGGCCTGGGAAAGCCATAATTGTGGCCATCTGGGGAGTGAACCAGTGGATAGAAGACCTCTCTTGGCCTCTGCCTCTCTGTAACTCTTTCAAATACATAAATAAATCTTAAAACACACGCACACACACACACACGCACACACGTGGCTGCTTAACCCACCGTGCTACAATGCTGGCCTGTGAGTCAATCTTTCTACCCAAAACATTGATGGGAGGATTCAGTGAGATGCTACCTGCACGCTGGGCGCAGCCACCAGCGCCTGGACCCAGCGTGCAGGTGGCGCCAGCTGTGGCTACAGATGAGGACACTGAGGCCATTGTTGCTGAGCTGGAGTAGAGTTTGAGCCAGGCCTGCCATCCCACAGCCGCGCCTCGATCATGGTGTCCTAACCTTGTCCTCCTCCGCCTTGCCAGGACCCTCAGGTCAAGGTGCCCAAGGGTCTCCTGGGGTACCCTCTCTCATGGGGTTTTCTCTGGGTTGAATTAAGGCCTCAGGCTCTGCTGGGGGAGGTAAGAGCAGAGTCGCTGTTGGGCCCTCATGGTACTGAGTTAATAGGTTCTTGGGTAAGACTAGCAGGCTTGTGACCTACCAGCATTCACCTAAAGAGTGACAGCTAAATTATGACCCTCATCGTGGAGCTGCTCTCTGCCCTGCTTCCCTGCCTATGGACTTAGTAATCAAAGCCCTCTGAAGCACAGGGTGGCCGTGCAGAGGCCTGCAGTGTCCAGATGTCTCAGGGCAGCGGTGCTCTGGAACCCCTGGGAGGAGGGGCAGACACAGTCCGGCTCTGATCATTGTCATCCCCTGGAATAGAGCCCTCTGTGGCCAGGCCTTCTTCCCAGTTTTCAAGAAAAGACTCATATCCAGGTTTATATTAGTACCTTAAATTCTCTTTGTTTGTTTTTAGCATTTATTTATTTGAAAGGCAGAGCAGCAGAAAGAGGGAGAGACAGTGAGAGAAATCTTCCATCTGCTGGTTCACTCCCCAGATTGGGCCACAATGGCCAGATCTGGGACAAACTGAAGCCAGGAGCCAGGAACTCCATCCTGGGACTTGGGCCGTCTTCCACTACCTCCCAGTACGTTAGCAGGAAGCTGTATCAGTAGCAGTGTTGCCAGTGGCAGCTTCATCCCACTGTGCCACAATACCATCCCCTCTTGTTTTCTTTTTCTTTCTTTTTTTTTTAAAGATTTATTTATTTAATTTGAAAGGCAAAGTTACAGAGAGGCAGAGGCAGAGAGAGAAATAGAGGTCTTCCTTCTGCTGGTTCACTCCTCGGGTGGCTGCAATGGCCAGAGCTATGCCAACCCGAAGCCAGGAGCCAGGAGCTTCTTCCAGGTTTCCCTCATGGGTGTAGGGGCCCACGGATATGGGCCATCTTCCACTGGTTTCCCAGGCCATAGTAGAGAGCTGGATTGGAAGTGGAGCAGCTGGGATGTGAACTGGCACCCATAAGGGATGTCGGCACTGCAGGCAGCGGCTTTACCTGCTATGCCACAGCACTGGGCCCCATCCTCTTTGTTTTCTTAATAACACAACTCGTTCATTTGAATAGATGATATTTTCCTGTGGTAGGAGTGCAAATAGCATGACAGGCTAAACAAAGAGATCCTGCTTACCGGGCCTCTTCCCAGACACAGGGGCTGCTCTCAAGTTCTCATAGATCTGCCAGAAAGACCTTACTTCATTCAGCAGTTATCAGCTGATCACTTGTGTGTCCAGCACTGATTAAAAAATGCTTCTTTTGAGCCGGCGCCGTGGCTCAATAGGCTAATCCTCCACCTTGCGGCGCCGGTACACCGGGTTCTAGTCCCGGTCGGGGCGCCGGATTCTGTCCCGGTTGCCCCTCTTCCAGGCCAGCTCTCTGCTATGGCCAGGGAGTGCAGTGGAGGATGGCCCAGGTGCTTGGGCCCTGCACCCCATGGGAGACCAGGAAAAGCACCTGGCTCCTGGCTCCTGCCATCGGATCAGCGCGGTGCGCCGGCTGCAGCGGCGGCCATTGGAGGGTGAACCAACGGCAAAGGAAGACCTTTCTCTCTCTGTCTCTCTCTCACTGTCCACTCTGCCTGTCAAAAAAAAAAAAAAAAAAAAAAAAGCTTCTTTTTATTTATGTCTTGATTTTTGTACTGCACTCTGTAGCTTACAGAGGGCTCTGTGTGTTAACAGTGAGCATCCGTCCCTTTCACAACTGTGTGGCACTCCTCTGTACCGATGTACCGTGATGGCACACCCCCTCCTGGTTGTTTTGTGGTTTCTAGTTGTCCTACAAGCCCACCTGGATGTGCCTCCTCATAGGAGATGAGGACTTCTATGGAATATTAAAGCCGCCACGTGCAGTGCTAGCATCCCATATGGGCTCCAGTTTGAGACCCAGCTGCTCCACTTCTGATCCACTCTCTGCCATGGCCTGGAAAAGCAGTAGAAGATGGCCCAAGCGCTTGGGGCCCTGCCCTCATGTGGGAGACCCAGAAGAAGCTCCTGGCTTCAGATCACCCAGTTCTGGCCATTGTGCCCATTTGGGAGCTCGCCAGTGGATGGAAGATCTCTGTGCCTCTGCCTCTGCCTCTCTGTAATACTGCCTTTCAAATAAATAAATATTTTTTTAAAAAGTCAAAATCTTTGAATCTAATTCAATGGTTTTCCCCCTTATCCTATTGCATTTCATGTGTTCTTGTGAGTGTTCTCAGATTGCTGTAGTGAGGCGGCTCTCAGGAAATGGGTAGGTTTATTTATTCAGCAAGTACTGTGTACCTAATCAATGGCCTGGTGATTACCAAGGCCCCGAGATGGCCGCTGTGAACAGGCGGCTGCGGTTCCTGCTCTCATGAGAGCCACTCCAGTGGGGCAGAAGATGTATGCAAGCACAGGCTTGTGACCTTGCAAATGCGTAATCCCACGAGGTGAGCGTGCACAGGGTGAGCTGAGTGAGAAGAGCAGGGTCACTGTCTTTGGAGGGCGGCAGAGGCCTCTCTGAGAAGGGGACCATCAGGGCGAGTCCTGAAGGAGAAGGAACCAGCCAGCCGGAGAAGAGAGTGGAGCGGGCCAGGAGCTGGCCTGGCTTGGGGACATGGTGCCATGCTCTGGGCCACCTCCAGTTCAGATAGTTCTACTTTATAATGTGGGAGGCAAGGCTTGGGAATACCATGCCTGAGAGCCCAGGACTTAGGAGCTTTGGGCGGTGTCTGATTCTTTCCACTACTGAGAAGGAGGCCTGGGTGAGAAGCTAGGAGAGGAGGGTGGCCCTTGGAAGATGGCTCTGGGCTCACTGGGCCTCTGGAGGACCGGGAGGGGAGTGGGAAAGAGCCAGAGGGTCGCATCGTCCAAGTCCTCAGGGAAGTCAGAATCTGGTGGCCTGGTGGAAGGTGGCAGGAGGGGCAACACAGGGCATCTGGGTTTCACAGAGGAGACCCTGAGAGCTGGCAGCCAAGAACTAGGCCTTGTTCTGTGGACTAAGGGGCTAGAGGACAGGACTCAACCTCAGGACTGAACTGCAATTAAGGCTGAACCTGGGCCTAAGAGTGGCTGTGCCCATTCCAGCTTGGAGGGCCTGGTGTGGGGGAGGGCAACCATAGCATTTGCCCAATCCCTAGAACCCATCAGGTCTGAGCAGGCCTGGTTGTGACACTGCTCAGGGCTTCCCCCTATCTAACGGCCACCTGCCGACTTAGCCCCAAGTTCCTCTTTGCTAGGCCACCTGTAGGGAGGCCTGCTAGATCTGTGCCTTCAGTACTCTGGCTTGCAGGGGCTGGAGGAGGTCAGCAGGGCTGCTGGCTTGCAAGTGCTTCTGCGCATTTGCTGAATAGGATGAATGAGCGATGCCTGTATGCAGGAATGAGTGGAGCGGGCAAATAATCCAGGGTTACCTGTGGGTTGTGCACGTGAGTGTCTGTGGGTGGGACGGTCCTCGGGCCTTAGAGGTACGGCCATTTGTTGGCAGGTCGTGTTAGCAAGGAGGCAAGTGTGGAAAGTTAGTCAGCCCAGAGAGGGCAGGGGATCCTGAGTGAGGGCATTTACTGAGTACCACTTGCCTGGGCATCTTTGGGAGCCTGTCCTGGGGAGACCTGCTAGTGCCCATGTCCCAACACCTTGGCACCGCACAGCCGTCCCTGCACATGAAGGTCAAGGGCCCTCCCTAAAGTCCACACCATCCTCCTCAATGCCTCCCCCCTCCCATCCTGGGCCTGATCTATGGACGGTGTGTGAGTGGATCAAAACCTCTGGCCACTCTGAAGAGACCGTTCACATCTGGAGGTTTGTTTGCCACAGCAGTCTGCTGGTCACAGTTGTAGGCTCACACGGCAAATCTTCTTCCAATGCATGCACGGTGGCAGGCCCACAGGTGCACAGAGTCACAAACAGCCTCACACACAGCCATGTGCCCAGTCCCTCTAGTCATAGGCCCAGCAACACACCTGCCAGTAGCCACAGGGAGCTGCGAAATCACATTGTTACAGGTGACACACAAGGATAGCCCAGGGTTGTGAGGTTGTCACAGAGGTGCACACGTGCAGCCACGGGACACCATCACACATGGTGTCACACACACATGGCTGAGCTGTGCAGGGCTGTGGGGTTGGGCTGCTTCACCCCCACCTCTAGCATGCCACCCACCTCCACCCAAGTACTGTCTTGCTCCCTTGGGGGTGGTATCACTGTCCCTTTCCTCGCCTGCACCCCTGATGGAGTCAGGGCTATCAGGAACCTGACTGTCCCTTTCTTTGCTGCCTCCTCCATGGTCGTCCAGCTCAGGGCTGTCCCAGTAACCTTGTATGCCCTGAGACGTACCCAACTGCCCAGGGAGTGGCCCTAGAAAGGGCCCTGGGACTTTGTGTCAAGCTGTGAGATCATAGCAACCCATCTCCTTCATGGGCCCCAGCTTCCACACCTTTTAATGAGTGCACGGACTTAGGGGTTCCAAGTCTTTTCTCTCACCTGTGATGGCATAGATGTGATTCTGTGGCCCTTCTGGCATTTCCTAGGCCATGTGGCTCCTGAGTCTCTAATTGAACCGCATGACCAGATGTCTCTGGCTCATCAGTGGAGCCCCAGGGAAGTTTCCTTGGGAGTAAAGGAGAGCCCAGCTATCCCAGAGGCAGGTCTGATGCTGGGATATCTGCAAAGCCAGGGGAGTGGCTGCCCAGCTTGGATGCAGGGGGCTGGCTGCACTGACCCCTGGCACCCACCCACGCCTTCTGCAAGCAACTTGTTATCTGGGCCCAGAGGGTGGTTCTCAGGGCAGAAAGTCTTCTAGAGAAGTTGACTCGTGACTTGGCCTATGGTTCAGGCAGGGTGGCCACTCTGAGCGCAAGAGGTGGTGGGTTGTTCCAGGAAACCTAACGTGCTGGTCCCTCCGCCTCCCCTTCTTGTTTCTGGATCCTGTTGGAGCCCAGGGAGTCCGTTCATGAGAGGTTGTGGCCAGATGCCCCCAGAACCTGGGGCAAGGTCAGTCTGTTTGTAAACCACCCAAGTCCAATCAGGGTCCCCATGGGGAGATTCATGCCTGCAAAGGGCAGTGGTGGAGTGCTCACTTGATGTCAGGCACAGTGTGGGTGCCCAGAGGAAGGAATCCAAAATGCACCAGAAGCCATAGTTTTTCATGCGGCCGAGGGCTATAAACGTGTTCTCTGCAAGCGAGCATTCTACAGCCAAGTCAGTAAGAAAGCACACTATGTAATCTCGCAGGCTGAACAAAGGTGAACCAACTTCTTTTTTGTGGGTTTTGGCAGAGCCTTTAACAGGGGGTGTGTGTGTCCAGAGTGCTTCAGCTGTGGGTGCGGGAGCCAGTAAAGTATGTCGCAGCTGACCACAGCCCACTCTTCTGTGGGGGCCGGAGGTGTCCAAAGTCCTTGTGCAATGGTGGCAGAGCCTCTCCAGCACCCCTTGGGCGGGCTCCTTCCCACGCAGATCTTGGCGTCCCGGGCCGAGGTTCCTGACTGAGTCGGGACCCTGAGGATCTGCATTCCTACAGTTCTCAAGTGCTGCAATCCAGGGCCACCCATGGAAAACAGCCGACCGTATCTCGGAACAGCCAGAGTGATCTCTTTAAAGGCAAAGCTGCGCAGAGGTCCCCTCGACGAGGCCCCCTGTGGCTCTGTCTCACTCAGGTCCGCACAGGTGTCCGCAAGAGGCACCTGCCTTGCTGTCAGTCCACCCAGCCAGTCCCCCACACAGGCCCTTACTCTTGCTCTCCCCTCTGCCTGTAATGTCCCTTCCCCAGACCGTGGCAGGGGCATCCTTTCCCTCCCTTGCCTTGGACTCCTTCTCCCCCAAGAGGTCTTCCCACCACTGGCCCCTGTTCTGCTCAGCCAGCCCCCAGCTTCCCTCTGCACTCTTTTTTTTTTTTTTTTTTTTTTTGTCAGGCAGAGTGGACAGTGAGAGAGAGAGACAGAGAGAGAAAGGTCTTCCTTTGCCGTTGGTTCACCCTCCAATGGCCGCCGCGGCCGGCGCACCGCGCTGATCCAATGGCAGGAGCCAGGAGCCAGGTGCTTCTCCTGGTCTCCCATGGGGTGCAGGGCCCAAGCACCTGGGCCATCCTCCACTGCACTCCCTGGCTACAGCAGAGAGCTGGCCTGGAAGAGGGGCAACCGGGACAGAATCCGGCGCCCCGACCGGGACTAGAACCTGGTGGGCCGGCGCCGCTAGGCAGAGGATTAGCCTAGTGAGCCGCGGCGCCGGCCCCCTCTGCACTCTTGAACCCAGGCACCTCCTTGGCCTCTGCCAATCGCAGGAGGCCAGGGCTCCTTCCCCAGCACCAAGTAGGGCCTCGCCCCTGGGTGAGTGAGTTGGGAGTGTTGTCACATGGGTGGAGCTCAGAGCAGCCTGGAGGCCCCAGTGGAGCTGGAGTGCGGGCCTCCTCCACGCCTGAGCTGCTGGGGCCTTTACACAGGAGGAAGCAGAGAGGAGATTTCAGGTCGGAATCTGGTGCCCTGGGAGGCTGCGGTGAGGGAGTAGAGGTGTCCAGGCCAGAGTGCTAGGACGTGGTCCTTTGGGCAGCCCCGCAGGCTCGGTCCCTGGCTCCACCAACCTTATCTCTCAGGCTTGACCAGAGTACTGCATGTTCCTGCTCGGTGCGCAGGGGTCACTGCGGTGCGGATGAACTCAGCTTGCCCCACTGCCTCATGCTGACCTCGATGAACTCATGGTGTGTCCTGCAGCAGGAACCAGAAGCTTCTGTGCTGGGAAGGACTGGGAGCAGGCGAGTTCACCCTGCTTCACCTTGCTGGCTGACCTGAGGGTGACCTCAGTGGGCAAACCAGGGGAAGGAGGTTTAGCCTGGGACTGTGTGACCCTCGGACACATATGTATTAAGGGGAGGGATGGGGATGCACACGCCTCAGGTCTGTTCCTCTGTAGGGGGCTGGTGGTGGCCTGTTGTCATCACTGGGGTCTGTGCGATTCTGTGTCCCCAGCCCTCCCCAGCCATGGCAGCGCTGGCTGCAGCCCACGGCCTTCCCCCAGGGGTGCCAAGGCTGTGGGCGTGAGCAGCCTTGGATGTTAAGGACGGTATGTGAATTTGCATGTGATGTCAGCGGTGGCCTTGCAAAAGTCCAAGGAATTTTCTGACGATCAAAGCTTCGATTTTGGCAGTCCTATCTCCCAGGAACCCGGCATGGCGTGCGGAGCCTCTGTCGGCTGGGCAGGCAGGCCGAAGCCCCACAGCACCTGTCCCAGTCTTTCTGGGTGTAACTGTTTAAGGGGCCCACACACAGTGCACATGTGAGGGTGTGGAACCGCACAGGAAGAGTTGGCCAGTCTGCCCACAGCTGCCCAGCTGCCCTGATTTTTAAAGCTACGATTTATTCAGAATTTACTGGGATTCTACTTGCACCTATGCTTTTGGGAATTCTGGTCCCCCCAGCCCAGTGCTGCCCTGCTGCCTGGGCTGCGTCCCTATGAAACCATTTTGCTTATTAATTTTTCCAAAAATAATAAGAATTCTCTGAATACTGGCTCAAATAGACCAGGCAACATGGTAAGTTTTAAGGATTTTATTCAGTGTGAGAAATACATAGGAGAGTGAGAGCTTTATCTAAGGGAAAAAGAAAGGTCCAGAGACTAAGTTGGATCCATACCAAGCAGAGAGCAGGCCAGGAGCCAGCCATGTGCAGCAAGCATGCAGGCAGGAGAGCAGGGAGTGGGCGGCCCGGAGACCACGCACCCCAAAGGCACGGGCAGCAAGGAGACCACGCACCCCGAGGGCACGGGCAGCAAGGACAACGAGGGGAATAAGGGGCGAAAAAGGGTGGAAAAGAGGGAAGAGCCCACTGTGTTCCAGGCCTTGCCTCCATTTCCAAGGGGTGTAGTTACATAGTGTGATTGGCAGGTGGGTGTACAGGTGGGATCAGGAAGGAGCGTGAGATCACACAGGGGGTGTGGTGAAGGCGTGGTCTTCCAGCTTACAAATCTAATCAATTTATCCTCTCTGCCTGCCCACATCACCTATGTGTGCTGATGCCGTCTCCTGTGGCTGAACACCTTCTCCTGCTGCTATACCCTCCCCCCCCGCCCCGTGTCCATGGCCCAAGCCACACACTCGCCCCCTCCCCCCTCCCTCTGCCTTCAGCAGATCCCTTCTGTCTCACCCCAGTGCCTTGGCGTGGCCTCTGCTGCCCTTGACTCTCTGCAGTTCATTGCCACACACTCTCCACAGCCCCTACCTCTTCCCCATTTGTCTAGTGGCCAACAGACCCTGCCACTGAGACCTGCTGGCTCCCCCTCCTCCCCTAGGGTCCCCTGACCTCAGTCCTGTCCCGCAGCTCCGCAGATCCCGGCTGCCACCCCTCTGCAAAGAGGAACAGCCCCAGGCACATCCTCTCTAGCCCCTGGCTAGACACCTGTCACACAGAGCTCTGTGCAGTCTGCCAAGCTCTGCCCATTTTCAAAACCTCCAGCCTCCCTTCCCCAACAGCTCGGCCTCCAGCCCAGCTCACAGAGCACCCCCTAAAGGGGAGCTGACAGAGCCTCTCCTGGCACCCCCAGTTTCCCGTGCTCCCCACTGCCTGCAGGACAGAGGCCACATTCCATTTCCTGCTGTTCCAGGCCATTCCCAGCTACTGTCTGGTGCCTGTGGGCAGCAAGGCTCAATAGAGGAGGCCCTGCTACTTCTGCACAGCCAGGCCTTCTTCTTCTTGCTGCTTCCACTGGCTGGAGGGCAGGTGCTCTACTGTCCAAAGCAGGTGTATATCTCCTTGGCCAAATTTGGCACAGGGCTGGTACGATTTGACAGATCCTCAGTCAGCTTGGTCATGGGAGGGAGGGACTGCAAGGCCAGAGCTTGCTTGATGTCATGCTGACCCTTCCAGGAGTTTGCATGAGGAGAGTTCACTGCACCCTAAGCGCAGGTGGCATGACAGGGCCCCAGCACAGCCACAAAGCATGGGCACGTGGCAGGGCGGCTTGTGTTGAAGTTTGAGCCAGTTCCCTCCCACTTGACATTTAAAAAAAAAATTATTTATGGACTTATCTGAAAAACAGAGCAATGGACAGAGAGAGGGAAAAACAGAGAGATCAGGATCTTCCACCTGTTGGTTCACTCTCCAAATGGCCGCAACAGCCAGGCCTAGGCCAGGCTGAAGCCAGGAGCTCCATCTTGGTCTTCCACAAGAGTGGCAGAGGCCCAAGTACTTGAGCCGTTTTCTACTGCCCTCCTGGGCACATTAGCAAGAAACTGCATCAGTGGTGGAGCAGTCAGGACTGGCACCCAGCACTGCAATAGGGGGTGCTAGTGTTGCAGGTGGTGGCTTAAGCTGCTGCAGCACAAGGTGGGCCCCCCACTTGTCAGTTTTGCACACAGGAGCCTGACTTGCAGCTGCCAGTACCAGAGACCCTGTGCCTGAGGGCCTTCCTTGCCCAAGAACCCTGTGGGCTGTGTGTAGAGCAGCTGGCAGTGCCAGGCTTCAGCGTGGCTGCTGAGAATGGTGGACAAGCCCCTGCCTCCTTCACCCCTCAGGTGGAAAGCCCCAGGCACATTCTGTACCAGGTCCCAGAGCTCTCCAGTGGCAGCAGGCCCTGGCCACCCATGGAGCAAGCCACTTCCTAACACCCCATCGCTGCTGCTTTCCCTTCTCCTGACTGCCCCACCGCTCCTGGTGTTTCCCAGAATTGACTCCCAAATCAAAGAACGGCCCTTGAAGCTGTTCTCAGGGTTGGCCTCTGGAGGAATCCAAGCTAAGATACACAGGCCCGGGCACCCGCACAGAGTCTCTCGTGGGCACACACCCCACATGCACACTAAAGTCACAGCCACAGTCACACAGACGCCTGAGTGCACACTCAGACACAGGCACAAGGACACTCGCACACAGGATCACAGCACAGACACAGGTGCAGCAGTGCCTGGATGTGCGCAGCTGTGCACACAGTTATGCTCCTTGGGACTCCCAGGCATGTGCGGAGTGGCAGGTGTGTACTCAGCAGGGGAGGCAGGTGACTGACAGCAGAACACCTGCCCCAGGGAAGCAGAGAAGGGGCCACCAAGCAGGTGGGGTTTAGGGGGTGTCCTGTCTGGAGTCCCAGCCTAGCACCAGCGGTGTACTCTGAGAGCAGGGAGCCCCTGACCGGGGACAGCAAACTGAGCAAGTTCCAGCTCTGACACAACTTGCTCTGGGTTCCCAACCACAGGTAACCTTGACTTGAGCAGATGGATGTATTCAGGGGACTTCCTGGAGGAAGCAGTTGGGAGGCAAGCCTAGCCAGGCCTCTTTGTCTTCTCTTCCATCCGGCCTCCTGGCTGCCCCTCTCACGAGCCACCCGCCAGGCCTCCTTGGGGCCTTTGCCCTGCCTGTTCTGGCTGCTGCTCCAGCTCTTGCCTGAGGTCAGCACTTTGCTGGACTGGGGATGCTCAGGCCTCAGCTGATCGTCGCCTCCTGGAGACACCCCTTCCTGCCCTGGCCCTCTCCCTCTATTTATGCGGTGTGGGGTCACCTCCTACCTCTTCTATCGCCATGAGCTCCCTGAGGTTGGGGACTGTGTCCTGCTGGCCACTGGTGGGTGCTGGACATACGTCCCTGACTTGGCACAGAAACAGGTCACCAGTATGTATGTGCCTGAAGAATGCAGCCGCGGGGTCAGCGGGCCTGAGCACAGAGCGTCCCTGCCACCCTCCCCAGCCATGGACTTAGGAGGGGCTTCTTGTGGGGTCAGAAGGAGGTGGTCAGATTCTACCAGTGTGTGTGCCCTGCACCTGCGTGCCAGGGAGGGCAGAGTGGGGCTGTCCTTTCTCCCAGGACCTCCACATCAGAATCACCAGAGGGGCTTGCTGCCAACGCAGGTTCCTGGCCCCCCCACCTCCTGGCCTGCAGACCAGACTCGACAGCAGGCCTGGGGATCTGAATTTAAACAGCTCTTCTCTGGATTCTGCAGACCTGTGCCGTTGGCTGCCTGGGCATGACCCTGACAACTTGCCCTGCTGATGGAAAGCTGAGTGACCCTTCTCCATCCCTGTCTCTCAAACTGATGGATGGTGAAGGGGGCGGGACATGAAATCACTGGAACATAAACCGAGGCATCTTCCTGACTTGGACTTCACTGGTCTGTCCTTAAAACATTAATCTGGGGGTGGCCAT